>NC_081427.1:59008081-59290581 GCF_949786415.1 Peromyscus eremicus
CACGAAACCGTGAGGCTGGTCGAGGCATCAAGAAGAACCACACCTCCAAGCAAGCAGTAGAACTCCCCAAAGTGCAGCAGCAGCAGCAAGAGGAGGAGGAGCCCTACAACCCCTGAATATCCCCAACCAGAAAAGTTATGTGTGTTTGGACTCCGTGAGGGAGGGCAGAGAGTAACCCACAAGCAAGGAAAACGGACAAGCTGAGAAAGGCAAACGCTCTTACTGTAACATCTGCCAACATCTATAAAACAAGCTCCTGGGAATAAAAGGGAGGCATCTAGCTGAGAAGGCAGGTTCCACAGGTTTGAGGGCTGATGACAGAGAAGTACGGTGACACATTGGCCTTTCTGACTGACGAGGACAGGTAGACAGATGCACAGCCACCACCGCCCACATACACACACAAAGTGTCATAGCTTTTTGTTTTGTTGTTTTTTGAGACAGGGTTTCTCTGTGTAGCCCTGGCTGTCCTGGAATTAGCTTTGTAGACCAAGCTGGCCTTGAATTCACAGAGATCTGTCTACCTCTGCCTCCCAAGTGGTGGAGTTAAAAGGCATGCGCCACCACTGCCTGGCAAAATGTCGTAGCTTTACAACACGATCTCCATGGAGCCCTTGGATGGCTACTAAGCTAAATCTTATAGTTGAATTCTAATTAAGTCTTGCATGCTCATTTACTAACATTTAGAACTGGAGAAATACAGTTAAAAGCTCAGCTTCTCCAACCTTCCCCAATCCCAGCAGCTACAGTATAATAATTGCCGTCTGTGACAGATGGACATATTTGCAAGAGATTTCTATTATTGTCCCCAATTTATAGGTAATGAAACAGATGACTGGGAACACTCAACCCAGGCTTTCAGGAAACGAGTTAAGCTGCTTTTCAAAGCCTCCAGTCCTGCGTGTTGCACCTTGCCCTGTATCCCCCTCACACCACCAGTCCCCAACGTACCCAGTGCCAGGACACAACAGGACCTCTAGAGCCAGCTCTGCAAACAGAAGGGTTCCTATCCAAAGTCAGATTACATGTGAAGCCAGCAAGGCTGGTGTCACTACGAGATCCACTTTCCACCCTCATCTGAGCATCCCACACCCCACCAGCACACTGTTATTGAGGTGATTGTCACTGAGGTCTGAGTGTCTTTTTCCCATCAAACAACTGTGGGGGGTGGGGAGCAAGAGAGCCCTGGTGTGACAGCTATTCTTGGCTGTCAACTTTGACTATATCTGGAATGAACCATAATCCAGAAATGGAGGGCATACTTATGATCCAGATCTTGACAAGAAGACAACATGCCTTTGATCCAGATCTTGAGTCTGGATGACACATCTCTTTAATTCAGACCTTGAGGCTAGAAGGCACACCTTTAATCTGGGTCACACCTTCTGCTGGAAGGACAATGGAAGAAGGAAAGAGGTGTGTTCCTTCTTTGCCTGCTTGCCCTTGCCTTTCAGCATGCCCATTTACTTCACTGGCTTTGGAGTCTATGTCTTCAGGATTCCAGCATATACGGAAGACCAGCTGAGACACCCAGCTAGCCATTGCTGGACTCGGCCTGTAAGTCATTCCAATCAATTCCCGTGTGTGTGTGTGTGTGTGTGTGTGTGTGTGTGTGTGTGTGTGTGTGTGGAGAGAGAGAGAGAGAGAGAGAGAGAGAGAGAGAGAGAGAGAGAGAGAGAGAGAGAGAGAGATTCATTCTATAAGCTCTGTGACTCTAGAAAACCCTGACTAATATACCTGGAATTTGTGAACAGGACATCAACATGTAAGACCTGGACCAGGGAGCTCCGATCTTGACAGTTCTGATGCTCACAGCTGTGGGCCCAATACCTCATTTTCTTCCATTGATTAGGAAGGAGGACTGGCTGAAAACCCCATGCTGTTAGCTCCTGGCATTTTGTATAATATTGAGCAAAATATAGCCAGTGAGCTTTAGCACCCCACCCCACCTGACTTTTCATAGTCTATCTGCCAATAGAGCCAATTCAGGCTGAACCAGAGAGGGATCTTCCTAAGTATGCCCAGAAAGAACAAAAGTGGATTTGCAGCAACCCGTGACATAATGATGTCTCATGCTACACTTTTCCTGATCAAACAAGTTGATGGCGACTTGAACGGTTCATTTTCTAGTATGCATTATTTCCATATGGGCAGATCTCTAGTAAAGGCCCCAGAGAGTTGTGCAGATTAATTTACAGCTCCCAACATGGAGGCAGGGGAGTTTGAATGGTTACATTAGAAAACAAGAGCTTGGTGTTGCTGTGGAATAATCCTTTTGTACACTGTGAAGATATGTCACTCAGATTTGGTTTAATAAAAAGCTGACATGGGGGGCTGGAGAGATGGCTCAGAGGTTAAGAGCACTGGCTGTTCTTCCAAAGGTCCTGAGTTCAATTCCCAGCAGCCACATGATGGCAAAAAAAAAAAAAAAATCTGTAATGAGATCTGATGCTCTCTTCTGGCCTGCAGATAGACAAGCAGGCAGAACACTGCATACATAATAAATAAATAAATAGCTGACTGGCTGGTAGCCAGGCAGGAATATAGTCAGGACAACCAAACCAAGGATGCTAGGATGAAGGAAGGTGGAGTCAGAGGAAATGTCAACTGAGGCAGAGGAAGCAGGACATGTAGAAAATGAGGTAATAAGCCATGAGACATGTGGCAGAGGGGTAGATAAGAAATATGGGTTAATTTAAAGTGTGAGAGTTAGCTAGTAACAAGCCTGAGCTATCAACTGATCATTTATAATTAATATTAAGACTCTGAGTGGTTATTTGAGAGAAGCTGCCAGTACAGGAAAACTCTGCCTACATGGTGTCCTACAAAGCTCCTGAGAAACTCAGGGACTGAAGTTTTGAAACATCAAGGACGGCTTCCTGGGTAAATGGGGAGGTCAATAGAACCCTAAAGAAGGGGCTGAGACAGCCGGATGTGGTGGCATGTACCTTTAATCCTAGCACTTAGGAGGCAGAGGCAGGAGGATCTCTGTGAGTTCAAGGTCAGCCTGGTCTGTACAGAGCAAGTTTCAGGATAGCTAGGGCTGTTATACAGAGAAACCCTGTCTCAAAAAGAAGGAGGAGGAGGAGGAGAAGGAGGAGGAGGAGGAGGAGGAGGAGAAGAAGACGAAGAAGAAGAAGAAGAAGAAGAAGAAGAAGAAGAAGAAGAAGAAGAAGAAGAAGAAGAAGGGGCTGAGAAACAGAAGATGAGGATGTCTAAAAGAGGTCATTTTGGCGGCATGACCAAAGTTGTGGGAGGTGGGCTGGGATCTGTACTTGGCTGTGAGCAGCCGGGACCCCCTGACAGCCTATGGGTAGAGAGGATTGTACTGATACCTCTTCTAGCCTACTTTTTAGCAAAACCAAAAGCCTACTGATCTCTAATCCTGCAACAGTGCCCCCTTCCATGGCCATTGGTTGGTACAGGATAAATGACCTTGGATCTATGACACAATATGAATCAACAGATCTGAACGTTGCTCTGAGGCAGCACCTGAGCATCTCAAGCAGGTCTATAGTCTCCAGAAGATTTGATGATGGTATCTGTTACCTTTCTTGCTCCTGAGACAAGATACCTTCAGAAAAATGATTTCTTTTGGCTTGTGGGTTCGGATATTTTGTTCCATCAACAACGAAGAAAGCATGGAAGAGACCAAGGATGCAGGAGACTGTGGTATTAGTACTCCCAGGGCATGAACTAGGAAACAGAAAAATCAGATTGGAACCAGGGCTGGGTTGTACCTTCAAAGACCAGTGACCCACCTTCACTCACCAGGCCCTCTAATTTAAGGCTCTCCAGCTTCCCCAGAGAGTACCATCGGCCCAAGACATGTCCCAGTCAAACCATAACAGCAGCTATACCACAGGAAACATTCGTGAGAGGGGACAAGCAGAGATGGTTCTTTCATCCTGTAAACATGAACTGGAAGGAATAGCATCTTCTTATGACCCTAAAAGAGAAGAGGTCTTTTGTAAGAGGTCTTAACAACATGGATGAGGTCAATCTGGGCCTTTGGTGGTGTGGATCAGGCTAACTTCTGTTAGCCTTTCACCTGTGGTCAGAAGGCCTCTGCCAGTAGAATCAGAGGGTCGTGTGTGCATGTGTGTGCCACAGAAGGTGATAAGAAAGTTTGATTACAGAATGTCACATCTGACTTCCAAGGTGAACTGTGGTGGCTGGCAGAGAGGATCATCACTTGGAACAGACAAAATCAACCTGGCAAATGTTTCTCCCTTAAGTCTGACCCATATGGGCTGAATCCTAGGACAAGTGTGGGGTTTGGGACTAGAGCGGCCTGGGGTCTAGGCAGAGCTGAATTCAGATACTCTGGGACCATGGTGGTTTTAGATGTTCTGGATTTGCCATAACTCAGCCTCAATGGTGCCATCTCATTCCCTAGGCCTCTCGCCGGCTACTAATACCACCCACCCCACCCTGCCGAGGAAAGACGCGATGTCTGGGTCAGCCAACTAAAAAGATTTTAAAGATCATGAAATAAATAATTAGGTATTTTTCATAGACGAGGAGGGGAAATTCAAGGTACTACCTGAAGGAGACCTGACGCTTCAGGGTGATTTTAGAACATAGCTTCTGAAGGGGACTCAAAATACCTCAAAGGACACAGGAACACTGCTGTATCCCACTCACCTGATGCTGGCCACAGGGCTGGGGGTGGGGAACTAAAGCAGAGCCAGATTTGGGGCATCAAGAGAACCAGTGCCCAAAGAGACTGTGAAAGAGCCTCTCCCCGGAAAGTGTTTTAAAAAGAGAGCTGAGCCCAGCACTTGGGAGGCAGACGCAGGCGGATCTCTGTGAGTTCGAGGCCAGCCTGGTCTACAGAGTGAGATCCAGGAAAGGTGCAAAGCTACACAGAGAAACCCTGTCTCGAAAAACAAACAAACAAACAAACAAACAAAAAGAGAGAGCTGGGGTGGGGGTAGGGAACCAGGCAAGGAGCCTGAACCCTGCAGGAAGTCAGGCCAAGCTAGCTAGTAGCAGGACTTTGCTAACCATCATTTGCCGGGAGAATGGAGAAAATGAATAAAGGCAGGCAGGAAAATCACAGCCCCTGGCTTTCCAATGCAGGGGATCAGAGGGTGGGCATGGATAAGGGACTAGGTAGTTACAAACAGCAGTATATAGTATGTCAATTAAAAGAAGGGGAAGAAGTGGGTTGGATGACTGCGGAGTTAGTCTTATTTAGGGTCCAAATGTAAGATGTGTCAAGGCTTCCGAGAGAATCAACAGGCTGGGTATGGTGATGATGCACACCTTTCATTCCAGCACTTGGAAGGCAGGTGGGTCCCTGTGAGTTTGAGCCTAGTGTGGTGTACACAGTGAGTTCTAAGCCAGCCAGAGCTGTGGCTGCATAGTGAGTTCCTGGAGAAAGAGAGGAAGGAGAGGGAGAAGGAGACAACCTACGATCTGAAGGTACTTTAGGATTAGGAAAGGCTTATGTAATAGTAGCGGGACCAGCCTTAGTATTATACATCCCAGGGGCTCAGGAGAGAGAACCTGCAGCAGAAAAGACTATAAGATGAAAAAACTCTCCAGTAGTTTCCTGAGTTGGACTATTTCCTACTCTAAACATATTTCAACCTCTCTGTTCCTTTGCCCCACAATACGCTTCCTTTAGCCTGCCTGTTGGAAGGTTAGCTATTTTCTTTGCTGGTGTCTGGGAAGTCAAGCAGCCTTCCTCTGGCTTGGTGATAGGGATCTTTTTTTTTCTTTTTGGTCCAGTGCAGGAGGCTAGTTCAAAGCAAGGGCCATAGTCGTTTCACTACCTTTCCTAGTGAGCTATCATGTATAGTTTCAGACACTTTTAACTATTACGTTCTACTTAATGTGTACTTAACGTGTACGGGTGTTTTGCACGCATGTGTATCTACACACTGTGTGCATGTCAAGTGTCTGAGGAGGCCAGGAGACGGTCAGATCCCCTATAAGTGGAATAGCAAGTGGTTTGCCATGCTGGCAATCAAACCTAGGTGCTCAGTGCTCTTAATTGCTGAGCCATCTCTCCAGCCTTAGAGCTGCAAGTTTTAAACAATACTCCCTATATATCTATGTTGCCCAGTTAACAAGTCTTAGAGCTCAATTCAGAAGTCTTTCATTTCTTTACGTACTTACTCTGTAGGCCAGGCTGACTCCAAAAGCACAGAGCTCCACCTGCCTCTGACTCTCAACTGCTGAGATTAAAGGCACGTGCCACTACATCCAGCATATTTAAGGGACTTGCTCACATTGAACAAGCCATGGATTTTAACAAATGAAATGACGTGTATTTACCACTTAGTATGGGGAAAATGCTTTTGCATTTAATTTTTTAATTAGACTATTTTGAACTTATTCACTCATTCATTAGAGACAAGGTTTTATTTGTTTCCTAGGCTGATCTGGAACTCCTCAGCTTCATGTGTCGTGTGCTGGAACTACAGGCTTGGGTGGCCAAGCACCTGCCTCTTGTTGAGAAGCTTAAGAAAACAGGTTAAGGGACTAAAGATGTGGCTCTGTTTTGTTTTGTTTATTTTTTTGATTTTTCAAGACAGGGTTTCTCTGCGTAGCCCTGGATGTCCTGGAACTCACTCTGTAGACCAGGCTGGCCTCAAACTCACAGAGATCCGCCTGTCTCTGCCTCCCGAGTGCTGGGATTAAAGGTGTGCACCACTACCGCCTGGTGTGTCTCTGTTTTAGAGTGTTTGTCTAGTATGCTCAGAGCACTGGGTTCGATCTCTAGCACATGGCCACAAAAAATTCAGTCCTGGAATGGGAAAACACATTATCTACTCTTCCTTCCTTCCTTCCTTTCTAATACATCTTGAAAATATTTTTATTTGAGATCAGTGAAATTTAAGATTTCTGGGCTATTTTCCAGGCTAAGGTAAAATTCTACATTGTCAGTCTTGCCTTTGTTGAAAATGAATGGTATCAGTTGTAACTGCGCAACTCAGGGTCATAAATCTAAGGTGGGTGGCACACAGTGTAAAAAATAATTTCCTGATGACTCCAGCTGGCTGTGTTTCTTACAAAATCAATGGAACCATCTGCTAAGGGATGATGGGAAAGGTCAGTTGTGCTGGGATTAGGCAGCTTAAAAAGGGATGCGTATATGGTTAAGAGCTCATTGGTAGAGAATTTGCCTAGTAAAAGCCCTCGGTTCAATCCCTAGTACTGGAGATTCGGAGGTGGGGGTGGACTGGGGGGTGGTATTTATAGAGTATTCGGTCATCTTCAAGAATAAGGTACTGTCTCACAGACCCATCACAGCTTCTGGGAACAGGCTTTGTTCAGCACCAAAACACAAACAAATAAATATTTGGGGGGAAAGGAGATAAGGAATGTAAAGGTTGTAATAAAGTCTAAGAAGTCAGTGGGTGAAAAACTTTTCATGATGCAGTGCTGTTGGTTGAGTTCCTGGAAGCAGAGCTGTAGGAGATCTGGGCACTGCCGTCTGCCATTGGGGCAGGTCCACAGAGAAACCAGGCCCATGAGAGGGTGGGTGTGGTGTGTTCTTGGTTGTTTTTTTCCTCTTTTGCTCTTTGGGGGCCTGCCACCCAGCTCCCAAATAAATCACACATGGAGGCCTTTTGTTTTGTTTTGTTTTTTTGAGACAGGGTTTCTCTGTAGCTTTGGAGCCTATCCTGGAATTTACTCTTGTAGACCAGGCTGGCCTCAAACTCACTGAGATCTGCCTGTCTCTGCCTCCCGAGTGGTGGGATTCAAGGCATGTGCCATTACCGCCTGGCCGGTATTCCTAATTATGAATGTCCGGGCTTAGCTTGGCTTGTTTCTTGCCAGCTTTTAACTTGAATTATCCCCATCTACCTTTTGCCTCTGGGCTTTCATCTTTCTCTATTTCTGTATGTCTTTCCTTTCCTTCTTATTCCATGTCTGGCTACGTAGCTGGGTGGCTCCTGGCCCCTTCTTTTCTTGTTCCTTGATCTCTCTTGCTTCCCAAACCCTCTTTTTCTCCTCCCATTTATTCTCTCTGCCTGCCAGCCCCGTCTATCCTTTCTCCTGCCTCACTATTGGCCATTCAGCTCTTTGTTGGACCAATTAGGTGTTTTAGGCGGGCAAAGTAACGCAGCTTCACAGAGTTAAACAAATGCAACATAAAAGAATACAACACATCTTTGCATCATTAAACAAATGTTCCACAGCGCAAACAAATGTAACACATCTTAAGATAACATTCCACAACAGGGTTGAGTGAAGGGTTCTTCTGAAGTACTCAGCAAGTTACTGGACTTAATTAACTCTCAGCGTGTGTTTTGGATCCAGGGGAAAGGCTAGCTTCACGGTAACCTGGACTTCATGGTCATCTGACCAGTATGAGTACTGAGTGCTCAGTGCCATCCTGTCAGGAAGGAGGAGGGGGAACTGGAAACATTATTTTGGAGGACAGTGGCTAGGAGGTAGCAAAGAAATATGGAGATGAATTGAAAATCTGCTATAAGTCGGCAGTGAATAAATAATAACAGGATTCAGCCCAGTTTATGGATAGGCAAGGTGTTTGCAGATGTCTTCACGTTCATAAGTCATTTGCAGTTAACCAATGGTGCAACACAGCTCAAACACTACAAATAGGGCCAGATCCAGACAACCAGCAATTGTGCCAGAGAGCTTTCTATGGAGCACAAAAGATTTATTTCTTAGCAGCCACTCCCTTTTAGTCCAAGAGTAGCCCCGGAGAGGATTAATTTCTGGTTTAAGGTCTGAACGTTTGTTTCCGACATCCTAGTTGTAAACTTGAGAGCAGATTTTCAGAATTAACCAGCAGCACAGTAACACTCACCCACAGTCTCAGCAGGCAGGAGACAGAGGCAAAGGCATGGTGAGTCCACTGATCAAAAAGGAGGAAAAAGTGGGGAAAGGCTTGTATCAAGTAAAAAGAAACATATTAATCTATGTTTCTTAAACTAAAACAAATCGTTATGTTTTCATTAACTTAGGAGAGGGGTTTCTTTCTTTTTTTTTTTTAATCTTTGTGTGGGGACTATGCGCACACACCATAGTTTACGTGCGTGAGTCAGGGCCAACCTCCCGCTCTGGTCCTTGCCTTCCGTCTTGTTTTGAGACCGGGTCTCTTGTTTCCCACCGCTGTGCCGGGCTAGCTGGCTTTCAGCTTCCGAGAGTTTGCCTGCTTCTACCTCTCGTCTAGCGGTGCAGGGCTTACAGGCATATACAGCTGTGTCCAGCTGTGTGGGGGTCGCCTCCTCACACCTACCCAGCAAACACTTTACCCACTAAGTGGTCCTCAACCCTCCTAACACTGTGACCCGTTAATACAGTTCTTCATGCTGTGGTGACCCCAACCATGACATTATTTCCATTGCGACTTCATAACTGTAATTTTGCTGCTGTTATGAATTGTAACGTAAATATTTTTGGAGATAGAGGTTTGGCAAAGGGGTCGAGAACCACAGGTTGGGCACCACTGTGACTAAGTTCTCCTCCTCGCCCAGAAAAGAGAGAGTTCCTGGCTGGGTGAAAAACTTTCTAAGCAACTTTCTGTGAATCGTTTCATGTAGAAGTCTGGGTTATCTTTGTTCATTTTTCTATATATCTGCATTCACCAAATTGAATTTTGGTTTGATTTGTTTTGTTGTTGCTGTTTTTCTGAGACAGGTATCCCTGCCTGTCCTGAAACTCACTCTGTAGACCAGGCTGGCCTCTGCCTCCCTTGTGCTGGGATTAAAGATGTATGCCACCACTGCCCAGCTTGTTTTTGGTTTTTTGAGACAGGGTTTCTCTGTGTAGCCCTGGCTGTCCTGGAACTCACTCTGTAGACCAGGCTGGCCTCGAACTCACAGAGATCCATCTGCTCTGCCTCCTGAGTGCTGGGATTAAAAGTGCTGGGATTAAAAGCCACACCTGGCTCTGAATAGAATTTTCTTTTTTTGGCGGGGGTGGGGCGATAGGGGGGTGGGGGGTGGGGGGGGTGTTCCGAGACAGGGCTTCTCTGTGTAGTTTTGGTGCCTGTCCTGGAACTCACTTTGTAGACCAGGCTGGCCTGGAACTCAATAGATCCGCCTGGCTCTGCCTCCTGAGTGCTGGGATTAAAGACATGCACCACCACCACCCGGCTTGAATAGAATTTTTATTGTTCTCAAACTCACAGAATCCTTCTGCTTCAGCCTCCAGCATGGGTGCCAGGTTCGCAGGTCTGCGCTCTCAGCTGCCTCCTGGCCTGGCTGAGGGGACACATTTGTAGCAGATGCTCCAGTCTGAAGAGAGAGAAAAACCAATCTGTTGGGTCCAAGATTAAGCAGTTTCTGCCAGGAAGAGGACACCTCCTTCTAACCAGGTCCACTCTCATTGGATTTGTCCTGATCATTGCAGCAATTAACATTTACCATGGTAGGCTGAATTTTTTTTTTCAGCTTATTTTGCAGGAAGTTTCCATAGGGAACCTGAAAACTGGCTTCCTACCTCATGCCTGCTTCACATCCTGGACCTCGTAGACATAGCCTTGTTCCTCTGAGGACAGACTTTTTTAAACAAATTCAATTTTTGGTTAGCATAGAAAGATACAGGCTGGCCGGGCGGTGGTGGCGCACACCTTTAATCCCAGCACTCGGGAGGCAGAGCCAGGCGGATCTCTGTGAGTTCGAGGCCAGCCTGGACTACCAAGTGAGTCCCAGGAAAGGCACAAAGCTACACAGAGAAACCCTGTCTCGAAAAACCAAAAAAAAAAAAAAAAAAAGATACAGGTTTTATTGTTATTTCCATACATATATCATTATATTAATACTTTGTTTTTATTTGTCCTTTGTCCCATACCACACACCTTAGAGTAGGATTTTAAAAAGCAAACAAAAGCATGGTAGCCACACCAGGAACTAGCCACTGGACTTCATTTGTAATACTTTTAGATCTGTAGACATTTCTTTCTTCTTTTTGACGGGGGGTATGGAGTTTTTGTTGTTGTTTGTTTGTTTGTTTGTTTTTGAGGCGGGGTCTTTCTATGTAGTCCTGACTGTCCTGGAGCTGGTTATATAGATCAGGCTGGGCTTGAACTCACAGAGATCCTCTTGCCTCTGCTTCCCAAGTGTCAGGCACGCACCACCATGCCCAACCTAATTCTCTCTTCTTCTTCTTCTTCTTCTTCTTCTTCTTCTTCTTCTTCTTCTTCTTCTTCTTCTTCTTCTATTATTAAGACTTTTTTATTCATTTTACATACCAACCACAGATCCCTCTCTCCTCCCTCCTCCCACCCTCAGCCTCCCCCCTCCCCCCACCCCCCATCCCCACTTCCCCACCCGCCTCCCCCGCAACCTATCCCCCATTCCCACCTCCTCCAAGGTAAGGCCTCCCATGGGGAGTCAGCAGAGCCTGGTACGTTCAGTTGAGGCAGGTCCAGTCCCCTCCTCCCTACACCAAGGCTGAGCAAAGTGTCCCACCATAGGCACTGGGCTCCGAAAATCCCGCTCATGCACCAGGGATGGATCCTGATCCCACTGCCTGGGGGTCCCTGTAGTTCTCTTTCCTCTACGTGGCAGAATGTGACCTTCCTTTCTCACCTCTGAGGCTGGGGGCTCCCTAAGTCAGTATCTCATCATGCTGCCCTTTGAGAGATGGAAGGAAATGTCTGTTTATCCCTGACAGAGAAGGGACCAACAGACAAAGGAAGGATTCTAGTTAAGTCCAGCCTGGAGAACCAGTGAGTTTACTGGGGTTACGTGCAGGAGCATGGTGACTCAGAGGCAGCTGCATGACCAGAGTTCCGCCCCCGGTCCATTGTTTACCTCTTACATAAAAACCGAAGACAGGTGTGATGGTCTGAATGAAAAATGTTCCACAATGTCTCAGGTGGGTGTTAGAATGCTTGGTTCCCAATCAGTGATGCTGTCTGGGGAGCACCAGCAGCCTTCCTAGAGGAGGTAGGCTTGGAGAACTCATTACCTCACGTCACTTCCGGTTTGTGCTCTGCTCCGTGTTTGGGCTTGAACATAGGATCTCTCAGCCTCTGGAGCTGGCCGCCTTCTGCCCTGTCTTCCCTGCTTTTATGGACTCTATCGCTCTTGAACCATAAGCCAAAATAAACTCCTCCTCTCCCAGCTTGCTCGGCCTTGGTGTTTTATCACAACCACAAAGAGTAACTCTACAGGGGCCTCCTCATACAAGCCTGGAGAGCCAGCCCCTCTCTCCAGGAAGGGAATGCTAATAGGCTCAACTTCTCAAAGACAAGGGTCATCTGTTGGTGGTCACAGCTGCTCTGATCCAAGATGACCGTAGTCTGGAAACTGATAGGCAATAGTCAGGTATTAAGAAATAACCAAAGGAGCTCTGCCAGTGTTAGCTTCATAAAATCTACCGCAGCTGCTAAACATGCCATGTTGTCTTTGAATCTTGGATGCTATATCTTTTTCTCAACTATGATATTTGTTTGTTTTTGTTTTTTACTTTTTAAGACAAGGTCTTATTGTATATCCATGGCTGGCCTAATACTGTGTTGCCCAGGCTATCCTCAAACTTGTGACAATCTTCCTACCTGGGCCTCCCCAGTGCTGGGAATATCAGCATGTGCTACCAGGCCCAGCATCAAATTATTGATATTTTTTAATGTCTTGAAGTTTTCTGTTTAATCTTTGAAGACTCATATATGAAGCAAAGTCTTTATGCATACATATTATATATATATACATATATATATGTATAAAATATGTATGCATATATATAGCATTCAAGCAAAGGCCCAATGCCTTCAGGACATTGAGAGTTGTAGTTGATATTATTGGTGACCTTGGTGCGGTACTGATAATTAATAATTAAAAAAAATCTTCCATAACCACAAAGCCTGTATGAAAGCTAAACAATCTAAACTCAAAGCAGTGAGAAGCAAAATGATAAAATCATGAAATCATACAACTTTCCCAGAGTCCAAACAGAAGAAAATTCTCTAGCATTATGTCAGGAAAAAAAACGATTAAGAAATGTTTTGTTTTCTTCTTTCCTTTCTTAATTTTATTGTTGCTTGTTTTCAGGCAGACTTTTGCTATGTAGTTCTGGCTGACCTGGTACCATTTAATCCAGGGTTTCTCAAATTCAAAGCAGTCATGCTGCCTCAGCCTTCCAAATCTACCACTCCTAATTATTTTTTAAGTGTCTTTTGTGGATGTGTGTGGGGGTAATAGTATTGGAGAGCAAACCCAGGGCTTTGGGCATGCTAGTAAAGTAGTCTACTACTGTGCTACATCTCCAGTCAATACATTTTTTATTTTGAGACAGTATTTCACTATATAGTTCTGGCTGTCCTGGAAGTTGCTGTGTAACCAGGCTGGCCTCAAACTCTCAGCAATCCACCTGCCTCTCCTACCAAGTACTGGAATTAAGGGCATGCCTTATCATGCTTGGCCAATAAATATTTTTAAATTAATACTTCCACTTCCTTTTTCTTTGACAATAAAGTGGATTTTTCAAAAGAATGTTGTATTTGTTCAAGATGTTTTCCTAAAAACTTGGTGCTTAAAAAAAATGTTGGGGCCTATTATATTATATGTGTTTATTCCTCAGCATCAGACAAGAGATATCTAACACTCAGAGGTAAAATAAGTTTAAAAGGCTATCTCAAGATGGCAACAAAGCTCAATGGTAGAGTGATTGCCCAGCATGTATAAGGCAATCATCCTTAGAATCAAGAAAAAAGGAGATGGTTCTTTTTGGAAAGGTTTGTTTGAGCTAGGAAGGTTGTTCAAGACCAGTCTAGGCAACATGACAAGATCTTGTCTGGTAGGAGGGGATGCCAGGTGTTCTGTGGTGCATGTTAAGACAGGAGATCTAAAGCTCGGGGCCAGGCAGGGCTATGCAGCAAGACCTTGTAACACAGTGGGATGTCTGGTTATAGCAGCGCTGGGATTACAGATGTGTATTACCATGGCCAGTGTTGTTAGTGGGTCCTAGTAATAGAACTAGATCAAACTCACTGATCTAATTAATGCATGACTGGGATGCTGTTACCGCCTGGGACATAAAAGAACTGTGACAGCTGAGAATGTGGAGTTTGGACTCAAACGCACCTGCTTTTTAAATCCCTGTTCCCCTAGATGCTGAGGCCAGAAGGCTGTCATGAGTTTGAAAACAGCCTGGGCTATATAGTGAGTACCAGGCCAGCCAAAACTACACAGTAAGGCTCTGTCTCAAAAACAAAACAAAACAAAACAAAACCCCAAAAAGTTACAAGTTAAAAACTAGGGGCTGGGGATGTGGCTCAGTTGATAAAGGTCTTGCCTAGCAGTATGCAGAAGGTGCTGGACTCAGGATGGTGGTGAATTCCTGAAATCCCAGCACTTAGGAGATGGAAGTATAAGGATCAGTAGTTCAATGTCATCCTGGACTACATCTCAAGTTCAAGGCCAGCCTGAGCTGCATGGGACCTTGCTGCCTTCCCCAAATATATATATATATATATATATATATATATATATATATATATATATATATATATATATTCCCAAATACATATATATATTATATATATAATTAAAAAATAAATCTGAGGTCAGCCACTTGGAAGTTTTGTGGCATTCTCTCCTACAGAGCAGGAGTGGAAATATGGCTACCCTAATGTCTTGGCAACAATTAGCACTATTTTGCATGAAACATCTAGACAGTGTCTAATTCTGAGTGGGCCAAAGATATGCTGCTATGTGCAGTTTCTTGTTATTGTTGTTAATTACTTCACTATATAAAAGGGAGCTGGAGGAAAGAGTCAGGATAATGCTTAGAAAGCTTTCACGAAGGAGAGGAAATAGACAGCTATAAACATGTCCAAACGCTCAAAGAAAACAGCTGGTGTTCAGGACATGCTAACCCCGAAGAGGGCACTATGGCGTCAGAACAACAGTAGCGACGTGTGAGTGTGTGAGTGTGTGTGTGTGTGTGTGTGTGTGTGTGTCTCACTGCCCTTATCCTATGAAGCAGGTCATAAAACTTTTGTTCCTAAGGGTGCCCTTCTCATCCTGGCAGGGAA
This sequence comes from Peromyscus eremicus, assembly GCF_949786415.1. Lineage (NCBI taxonomy): Eukaryota > Metazoa > Chordata > Mammalia > Rodentia > Cricetidae > Peromyscus > Peromyscus eremicus. The sequence goes on from NC_081427.1 coordinate 59,023,053, forward strand.
GGAACGTGTTTACCCTCAAAGACACAGAGACGCCCAGAAGAATCTGAACAGACAGGCTTGCTGAGTTCGCCTCCTTTATTAGCATGAGCTCACACTCTCTTTGTCCAGGCACACTCCCGAGGCCCCTCTCCACTCCTCACCAAACCCAGGCCTACACACAGAGTGTTCCCATTCTTTGGTTCTCCATGTCTGAAGGCTTCCATGTCACATAAAACTGGTAGTAATACATTTGTATGTTTTTCTTTTATTAATCTGTCTCTTATGATATGTTCCTTAATCACATGCCTTACCATGGTTAAAGGAAAATGGTGCTGCTTTTTACCATCTGCCGAACCAATGGGAAGACATTGTAAAAATGTATCCCTGGCCGTCGGTAAGAGCGTTTTAGAATGATTACATTGGCAATAAGAGTTTTGAAAAGATGCCAAGAGAGCTCCTTTATCACGGGCCTCCTTTAAATGACTAGAAAGTTGTTTGCTAAGAAGGTTATAAATTAGAATCTTGTGATGGTAGAAGATCCTTTTCAAATCCAAGATTTATTATGCTAGTTTCACAGAGGTACCTCCTCTCCACATATACCACATTTAAGGAACGTAAGTGCTAATATAAGTGAACAAATTGGTGAGTCGACCCAACCACTCAGTTGTGTCTAAAACCATCCCATGTTTTCCTTTTATCTCCTTTAAGCCTGTAGTCCCAAGGGGCCACTCATTACAGATGTCTCACTTGTATTTCCCAGGCTTCTCCATCTTTGCCTGGGATATCTTCTCCTAACCTTGCCACCTCTTCATGACCTTAGTTGGGATTTTTCCTTTAATTATTTGTTGTTGTTTCTTGAGATGGGGTTTTGTAGGTAGCCCAGGCTTGACTTGACCTCATGGTCCAGCTGCCTCACAATCCTGAGTGCTGGGATGATAGATGCGTGTCATCAGGCCCAACAAGTACAGCATCGGCTGACCCACTTCCTCTACTACCTTTTAATTAAAATCACCAAGTCACACGGTAGACTAGGACCAAATGCTAACACTCAGTGGAGGAATAGGAACAGTGATGACCGGAACGGGTGTGATCGTAAAGATCTAACTGAGATACAGGCTTGGGAGAGCAGGCCTAGAATTCCAGCCACTTAGGAGGCTGAGGCAGAAGAATCACAAGTTCAAAGCCATCCTGGGAAACTCAGAGGGCCCTTTTTACAAAACATGAAGTAAGCAGGAAGAGCTGGGGCTATAGTTTGGTTGGTAGAGGGTTTGCCTAACATTCATGAAGCCCTGGGTTTGCTGCTTGGTACTACATAAACAGACCAAGTGCACATCCCTGCAACTGGGAGGTGGAGGCAAAAGGATGAGAAGCCCAAGATCATGCTCAGCAAGTTGGAGGTCAACTCCAGCTACATAAAACCCGAAGAGGAGAGGGGGCAAAGGATGGAGCTTAGTAGGGATGCACTCACCCAGCATGAGACATTGGGTTCAATTCCCAATACCTAATAGAAAAAAAATAGAAAAAAAATTAAAAATAGAAAAAAAAAACCTGAACATGTTCCCTTGTCAATTGTGAACTTGACATAGCCCAGAGTTAACTGAGGGGCTCTCAACTGCAATATTGCTTCAATCAGATTGCCCCGTGGACAGGTCTGTAGGGATATTTTCTTGATTGCTAAGTGATAAGGGGACCCAGCCCACTATTGGTGTTACTATCCTTGGGGGTGGGTGGGGTGGTGCTGGGCTATATAAGAAAGCTAGCTGAGGAGAAGCCAGAGAGTAACCCTGTTAACAGCATTCCTCCATGTTTCGGCTCAAGCTCCTGCCTTGTGTTCCTGTAGAGACTTTCCTCAACAGTGGACTGTAATCTGTAAGATGAAATAAACTCTTCCCTCCCTGAGTTGTTTTTGGTTAAGATGTTTATTACAACAACAGGAAATCAACCCCCAAAAGGCATTGGTACCAGGAGTGGGGTTTATCACTGTAACAGAAATCGAGCTAGGACAAACACACAAAGAAGCCTCATCCAATTCCATGTTATTATTTAGTAGGCTTTATCTCCCTGAGTTCAAAGTTATTTACTCATTTATTTGTGCTACAGGGATCAAGTCCAGGCTTTTGCTCAGTCTAGGTTGGTGATTCTTAAACTTCCTAGTGCTACGACCTTTTAATACAGTTCCCCACGTTGTAGTGACCCTCAACCATAAAATTATGTTGTTGCTACTCCATAACTAATTTTGCTACTGTTATAAATTGTAACATAAGTATCTGATATGCAGGATATCTGATATCTGACCCCTGGAGGGGTCATGACCTACAGGTTGAGAACTGCTGCTTTAATCGCTTGTTAAAAAGATAGATTTTTGTACTGGCAAGATGGCTCAGTGGATAGAACACTTGTCTCACAGGCCTGGTGACCGGAGTTCAATGCCCAGAACCTACACAAAAGTGAAAGGAGAGAACTGACTCCACAGAGTTGTCCTCTGACCTCCACCATGTGCCATGGCACGAGTACCTACCCTACCCTACCCCATCCCCTGAGGGAGGGGGGATATGGATTGGTTCCTGGTTTTTACTCCAAAGATGTATTTCATTTAGGTGTGACCTGGGAAGCACACACCCAGCAAGCCCTCTGGAGACCTCTCACACGCATCGCCATCTGTATTAAGTTTCTATTGCTGCATGACAAATTACCCGAATTCAGCCACTTAAAAGAACACACATTTATTAGCTTTCAGAGTTCCCGGGGCTCCAGATTTTTGGAGTGGCTTGATTGGATGGTTCTGCCTCAGGGTTGCTCATAAGGTTCTGGTTAAACTGTCTCAGAGGATCTGTCTTCCAAGTTCATATTAATGCCTGCTGCTCGGAGGATTCAGTCTGCACCACGTGGGCTTCTACACAGGACAACTCATAACACGACGTCATAGTTCTTCCGGGTAAGTGAACATGGATGGGAGGAGATGACAGAGATAGACCAGAGGCAGGTATAGAGAGAGGCAGGGATGGGAGATGAGAGAAGAAAGACTCAGTAACCAATGCTCCAGTCTTTAACAATCTAACAATGGGAGGGACTACTATTAGGTGGGAGCAGGCATAGTCTATTAGTCATGGAGACCGACATGGACAGTGTGGGAAGAGACAGGAAAACACTGTGAATAAAAGAGGTTCCAGGGGCCACCTTGGAGGCTGGCTGCTGTATCACATTTTGAGAAATCCCCTTCCCCTGAAAAAAAAAAAATTACCACCAGCTCACACTAAGAGCTACTCACTTGGAGACAGTAGATAGAACAGACAACCTAGTAAAGGTCCTGAGGTGGGGCGGGGGGAGGGGGAGGGAGCTCAGAAAGGATCGCTAGGCCAGTGAGGTGGTTCAGTGGGTAAAGGCATTTGCTGTCACCCCTGATGACTTGGGTTCAATCTCCTGATACCTAATTGGTAAATAAGAGCTCTGACTCCTGCAAAGTGTCCTCTGACCTCCACACATGTTCCATGGTATGCTGGGGTGGGGCGAGGTATGTGTGGACACACACACACAATAAATTAAGTTTTAATTTCAGTGGCTGGAGGGATGGCTCAGCAGTTAATAGCACTTGCTCTTGCTCCTCTTGCAGAAAATCCAGGTTCAGTTCTCAGCATCCATATCAACTGCCTGTAACTCCAGTTCCAGGGTATCGGAAGCCTTATTCTGGCTTCCACAGCTACCTGCATATGTGCACACATGTAGCACACATACATGCATACATACATTCAGGTACCTGCACGAATGTGGTGCACACACAGAGACATGTACCCAGAAAATAAAATAACATTTTTAAATGTAATTTTAAAAAAGGATATGCTAAGAGCCCATTTCCCCTCACTTTGTACAGGTGACACAGATCCAAGCTGAACTGATATCCTTGGCATGTAATAAAACATACAATGTGTTACATAATAGGTTGGATAGTTTTCAGTATAAACAATGGGACTAGAGTTATGAATGGTTACTCATCAGGCAGTTGGGAAGACTCAGCTCATGTGATATACTTGTAGAGCAGAGAGTGCACATCGGTACACAATGGCCTTTTGTGGCACCTCGACGGGACGCAGAAGTGGGTGCCAACATCAGGGAATCCTTCTTGGCATTACTGATTAGAGGAAGGATAATGGCTTCCCCTGGGGCCATCAGAAACTGCTGGCCTCTGGCCACCAGACATGGGGAGATGTCTCACTCTCTTGCCCTTACTTCCTCCAGGTTTTTAGACAAAATGTCACTATGTGATACACAAAATGTCACTATGTGATACGGGTTGGCCTCAAACTCCAGGCAATCCTCCTGCCTGCTTCCGCTTCCTGAATGCTGGGATAACAGGCAAGTGCTACCATATATACTATACACAGCCCACATGCTCTCTCCCGCCCCATCTCTCTCTCTCTCCCTCCCTCCCACTCTCTCCCTCTCCCTCCCCCCCCCTACATTTTTGGGAAAGGGCTTGTGTAGCTTAGACTGATCTTCAACTCATGGCTTCCTTCCTAACCTTCCAAGTCCTGGGATTCCATCCAGCCACCTGGTCCTTTGGCTCTCACTTTCTTGTCTCGAGTTTCCGGTGCCTTGGTGTGACCTTACTGATTAAGACTTGTCATTTTGAGCTGCAGAGACCCCTGGTGCTCACTGTCTTGCCCTTGCTGTTATCCCAGGACAGGTTCTTCTCTACCTGCCCTCTGTCCTACCTGACTTAGGCCTGGTGACTGTAATTCCTCCTTGTTGAGACAGATGTTCCCAGCTTCACACAGTCTACTTTTTAAAATAGTTTTTGTGAGACACAGTCTCACAATGCATCCCAGGCTGTCCTCAAACTTGTAATTCTTCTGCCTCAGCTTCCTAAATACTGAAATTGCAGGCATATATCATCACAATTGGCCATAATCTGTCTTTTGTTTTGTTTTGTTTTTGAGACAGGGTTTCTCCCTGTAGCTTTGGAGCCTATCCTGGAACTCAATTTGTAGACCAGACTGGCCTTGAACTCACGGAGATCCACCTACCTTTGCCTCCCGAGTGCTGGGACTAAAGGCGTGCGCCACCACCGCCTGGTCATAATCTGTCTTTTTTAGGATTTTTGTTTTAGTGTCTGATATTGAGGATCAAACCTAGGGTCTCACACACGTAAGCAAGTACCGTTCCACTGAGCTATAGCCCAAAATCAGTCAGTGATTTTTAAAAACTGTTTTATCTGTCCTTTCGTCCATCCATCTATCTATTATCACTCAATAATTCTAACTAATACATATTCTCTTCCACTAATTGCGTATCTGTGCATCGCTGTTCACACATGCTGTTCCCCTCCATGGAGAGTATATTCCGTTTTCTTTTTCTTTGAATCTGCACTTGCCTGTGGCTTGGTCTGACCAATAAAATAGCATAAGGCAAAGGTGTCCCCTGCTGGTCCTACGACTGGGCCGTGACAACCAGACAGCTTCTACCCTGGCTCTCAAAGACTGGGAGCCATTGAGTAAAACAGTCCAGCTCTTCTTTTGTGTAAGAAGGCATTGGGGGTGGGGGGAGAGACATGAGACATTTTATGGAAGTCCCAGTCAATCTGTCCCTCCCAACAGTACTTGGAGCTGAGAGCTACGATCCCCACTCACCCCTGCCCAGCCCATTGCAACAAAGATATGGTTATTGTTGTTGTGAGATATTAAGTTTTCAGGGCAGTTTGCAATGGGACCGTAAATATCATACATTAAAATGGGAAGCATAGAAACAACAAGCATGAAACTTCTAGAAAGTTATCAAAGACAACTTGTACATCTACCACTTTAGGACTAAGTGGTATTGAATTGAGTCAGAGGAGTTACTGGTTTCAAAAAAAGCAGTGGCTATGGAGCGGGGCCTGGTGGCGCACACCTTAATCCCAGCACTTGGGAGGCAGAGCCAGGCGGATCTCTGTGAGTTCAAGGCCAGCGTGGTCTACAGAGTGAGTTCCAGGAAAGGCAGGGCTACACAGAGAGTCCCTGTCTCGAAAAACAAACAAAGCAATGGCTGATCCAGGAATAGTGGCAAACATTTGTGTTCTCCAGGACTAGGGAAGCTGAGGCAGGAGGATTTCGAGTTGAAGGCTACATAGTGATAGATAAGATAGATAAGATAGATAGATAGATAGACAGACAGACAGATAGCAGAGGCTGAGAGTGTACCCCTAGTGGTAAAACTTTGCTTAGCCTGTTTGTGGTGGTTTGAAAAGAAATGGCCCCCATAAGCCCATGGGGAGTGGCACTAATAGGAGATGTGGCCTTGTTGGAGTAGGGATGGGGTTGTTGAAGGAAGTGTGTCATTAGGGGGTGGGCTTTGAGGTCTCAGATGCTCAAGCCTGGCCAGGGTGTCTCGGTCTCTTCCTGCTGCCTGCAGATCCAGATGTAGAACTCCCATCTGCCTCTCCAGCACCATGTCTGTCTGCATACCACCACGCTTTCCGCCATGACGATAATGGACTAAACCTCTGAAACTGTAAACCAGCCCCAATTAAATGTTTTTTTTCTAAAAGTTGCTGTGGTCATGGTGTCTCTTCACAGCAATATAAACTTAACTAAGACACTGGTCAAAGCCCCAAGTTTGATCCTTAGCACCCAGGGCTGGGGCAAGCAGAAGACTCTGTCCAGTTTGTAGGGAATTGAGGGGAAACTGAGTCACAAAGAAAAAGAAGAGAGCAGGTATAGAGCGATGATCCCAGAAATTAGACTAAGTCACTTCCAATCCTGTCAATATATTAGAGGTACTTTTGACAGTGCAGATCTCCCAGTCCCACCCTTTATCATCCTGTTTTAAATTATGTGGAGGGAAGAGAAGTGTCCTGCAGTGCCACTGAGGTTGAGAATAAACTGTGAAGAATAAATAAAGGGCTGAGGATACGGTTGAGTCAGTAAAGTGCCTACTGTGCATGCCTAAGGATCTGCATTAGAACTCCAGGTGCTGCAGTGTGCATAGAACCCCAGCACTATGGGGCTGGAGAGATGGCTCAGCGGTTAAGAGCACTGGCTGCTCTTCCAGAAGTTCTGAGTTCAATTCCCAGCAACCACCTGGCAACTCACAACCATCTACAATGGGATCAGACTCCTTCCTCTTCTCTCTGAGGTTCTCCTCTCTCATGCAGGCACTACACCCAAGTAGAGCTCTCATATACATAAATAAATAAATCTTTTTTTTTTCTTAAAAAAAAAAAAGAATCCCAGCACTAGGGAGACAGAGACAGGAGTATCTCTGGGTCTTTCTGGCCAGCCAGCCTGGCTGAATCAGTGCTCCTCAGGTTTAGTGAGAGATCCTGTGTTCTATATAGTACAGAGGATAATCTATGGTAGCCATACTTTTCGTTTAATGAATGAGTTTATTAAGTATATAGGAAGCCAAAGTAAAAGATTAGCAAATAGCAGATAGATGGACGGGTGGGTAAGTGGATGGATGGATGGATGGATGGATAGATAACAAGACATCAGCAAATCAGGTGCTCAAAACTCCAGCAGAAACTGACTGGGGGAGCCCATTGAGACACTCAGCTGGAATTCCCCATAGAGAGAGTCCTAGGCAGAGTGGAGTGTCCCTCGGGTAAGGCTTCCCAGGAAAAGAGCAGGTAGAACAGGCTGAGGTTACGTCATCAAATTGGGCTCTGACACTATCCAGCAGAAGCCAGTGGAGAGGCTGAGACCATCAGCTGGTATTTCTGACAGAGCTTTCTCTCCACAGATGAGCTTCCCAGGACTAAAACTCGAGCTTCTCTACCCCCTGCAGTCACTTTTATATCACGTGATAAACAATAGGCACCTCTGTTGGAAGAGGTTCACCCTCTAGCTGTTCTCAAGGATACAATGTTTGTGACTCTTGGACTGTTTTTACTGTTCTCTTCCTTCCCTGTCACAGAGTTAGGCGGACAGCCTATCCTCAGATAAGGGGGACGCTTGATAAAAACATAAACATGCTTAGATCTGAGGAGACAGGGCAACTCTGTTTCCAAAAGTGCTTCTCAATGAATTCAAGCAGCATGTGACAATTTGCCAGTATAATGATCATTTGCCTCAAAAATGAGATGGAAAACTGGGTATGGGTAGCACACCCCTTTAATCCCAGCACTCTGGAGACAGGGGCCAGCAGAGCTCCGTTAGTTCAAGGCCAATCTGGTCTACATAATGAGCTCCCAGCCAACCATGGATATCACAGTAAGACCCTGACTACTACTACTACTACTAATAATAATGCCGGTGATTGAGGCCTCCACACATGTGTGTACACATGTGCATGTACACATATGCATAAGAATAAATCAAGCCAGGTAGTAGCAAGTACAGGGCTGGGGAGTTTGTATTGCTTTGGAAGATTCAGAGAAAAGAGCTCATAGAGGGCAGTACAATAGATTTGTAGAGAAAAGGAATTATCGAAAGAGGAGCTAAGACAAGAGAGGAATGCAATGGGCACAGACTGTGGAATTGGCAGACTTCCAAAGAACTGCTGCACGTACCCGGCAGTTTCCAGAAAGAAACTCCTGCGTGCAAGTGAAGTGCCACAGGAGGGTTAAACTTATTGCCACCGGTTATCTTTGGGGGAGGTTAGAGGGTGCTTCCTCTTGACTTCTTTACAGTGAGAACTAATCTTAACTAGACAAAAGAGTTTTTAAAAACTCAAAACCAAGGCTGGACATGGTGGCACACACTTTTAATCCCAGCAACTGGGCCAGCAGAGGTAACTGGATATCTGCACGTTCTAAGCCAACCTGGTCTACACAGCAAGTTCCAGGATAGCCAGGGCTACATAATAGACAGATCCTGTCTAAAAGGGGAAAAAAAAAATTGAGTAAAACCAAACAGCATCTGAGAGAATTTTGAATTAATTATGTAACTTTAAAAAAGTAGACAGTTTCGCTATGGCAGCCCAGGTTGACTTCAAACTCTCTATCCTCCTGCCTCAGCCTCACAAGGGATAATATTATAAACATGTACCACTATGCTTGGCTTAGATAGCAAATCTAAGGCCGGCCTAGGCTCCTTGGGAATCTATTTAAAAAATAAAGTAAAACAAGCATAAATGAATAAATAAAAGTAAAAAATGTTAAATTTTGAAATAGTGTCTTATAGCAGCCATAGAAAACCAATATAAACCCATACACACAAAATACGGAAACAGAGCTGGAGAAGTGGCTCGGCTGTAAAGAGCACTTACCGCTCTTGAAGAGGACTCAGGTTCAATTCCCAGCACCCATACTCTAGTTCCAGGGAATCCAACTTCCTCTTCTGATCTCCACGGGCACCAGGCATAAACATGGTGCACATACATACATGCAGGCAAAACACTCATAAAATAAATAATTCTTATAAGTATTTTTGTGAGTCTGAGGCATTGGAGAGAAGTCAAAGGTCAGCCGAAGTTACATATTGAGATCTTTCTGAAAAAAATAAGATTAATTAATTTATTTATTTATATATCCTGTTTTGAGACAGTAATCTCATGCCACTCACACTAACCTGGAAATTTTTGTATTATAAAGAATGACCTTAAATTCCTAATCTTCTTACCTCTACCTCTCAAGTTCTGGAATTACAAACATGTGCCATCCACCACACTGGGCTCGAAACAGTTTTAAAATAAGGCTTATTATTAATGGAAAATAAGAGGAAAATTTGTACTTGGGGATGCATGTATTTCCTCTCTCAAAAATAGCCTTTTAAAATGTAGTTGTTGAAGCTGGATGTGGTGGCACATACCTTTAAATCTCAGTACTCAGGAGGCAGAGGCAGGCAGATTGAGGCCACCCTCTATAAAGTGAGTTCTAGGACAGCCAGGGCTATACAGAGAAATCCTGTCTCAAAAAATAGAAAACAAAAAAAAGTGGTTATGGGGGAGGGGGAATTGGAGAGATGGCTCAGTAGTTAAGAGTACCTGCTGCTGCTCCAGAGAGCTTGGGTACATTTCTCAACATGGCAGCTCACGACTGTAACTCCAGTTCCAGAGGAGCCAACACCTCACACAGATACAGGCCAAACACCAATGTACATAAAATAAAAATAAATAAATCATTTAAAATGTAGTTGTGTCATATCTAGACTTTATTAATATCTGAGTTTGCTACACCAGGCAAAATTATTACAGAAGATTCTATGCAACGAGAAAAAGCCCAAACCCTATTTTGTAGTTACCTTAGAATAAAAAAAAAAATTACAAATGAAACAATGAACAATGAACTTATATCCTGGCAATTAGCCTCGGGATACTCTGAGAATGTGGCTATTTCTAATTTCAGGAAACTATGCCATGCTAATCCATCCAACTGGAGCTGATGACTAGGTTGTAAGCTCCGTGATCATGCTCACAGTTGTGTCCTCAATGTGTCAAGAATCAATGAATCAGTAGTAGAAAGCCTTTCAAAGCACAGATGGTGTTCATAGCAGTAATGAGAACGGGCCTTGGATTTCTGAGCATAAGCAACAGATGCCCAGGCAGCTGCTTTAGAATCCACCACCCTTCCCCAGGCTCCCAGCCAGGGATGGAATAAGGCAAGGGGACTAGGCAGGCCTGCTCCTGGGAGGCATGGAAAGTCTCAGACAGTGGACTCTGATGGAGAATGGAAGACTCCCACACTGGCCTGGCCCAAACTGCCATAGCCACATTCCCCTCTAGGAAGCTTTGCGAGACTTCCTTTCTTCCCACTCCCTTCCCAGAGGTCAGGTGGGCATCTCAACCTCCCAGCCCTTCACCAGCTTCCCTCTTTTCCTTTAGGGATGCTTTCCATTCAAATCTCTTGCGTATCTAATCCCTCCTGAAGTCTGTTGCCTAGAGGATTTGTAAATAACAGTGTTTAAATGTCTGAGTTTCAAAGGATGCCCTAGACAGAACTCGAGGAAGGAAGCAGACATAATTAAGGATGTGCTCAAAGACTTAACTACAAGAGTGATACCAATCTAAATGTCCTACTCTGAGTCTGCTCCCCAGCAATATGTGTGTACATGTGCACACACATACATTCATTAAATGTCCTAAATGGCAATTATTATGTAAAACTTTACACAATGGAATCCTCTTTGGACTTTTTTTGTTCTGTTTTTGAATTTGGTATTGCTATGTAGCCCAGGCTGGCCTCTAACTTACAATCCTTCTGCCTCTGCCTCTGAGCAGAGGCATGTACTACCACATAGCATCTTTGAATTCTTTTTTTAAAAAATAGTAAATACAAATAGTAACACTTTAAAGACACGTTGGGCGAAAAGAGTAGCTTCCAGAATAGTATTTACGGTGGGATCACATTTTTATGTAAATAAACACAGAAAAAGACATAACGAGATGTAGACCAAGAGCTTTTTTAATTGTTTCGTTTTGTTTTTTTGAGACAGGGTTTCTCTGTGTAGCTTTGGAGCCTGTCCTGGAATGCGCTCTGTTTGGGGGCTAGAGAGATGGCTCAGTAGTAAAAATGATGAAGAGTGTGTTCTTTTCTTTCTTTCTTTCTTTTTTTCCTTTTGGAACAGGGTCTCACTGTGTAGCTCTGGCTGTCCCAAAACTCACCATGTAGACCAGGCTGGCCTTGAACTCACAGAGATCACCTGCCTTTGCTTCCCCAGTGCTGGGATTAAAGGCGTGTGCCAACTTGCCTGGTACATACTGCCCTTTCAAGGATAATCTGAGTTCAGTTCTCAGCACCCAATTCAGGAGGCTTATAACTTCCAATAACTCCAGCTCCAGGGGATCCAATGCCCCTTCCTGGACTCTGCAGGCACCTGCACCCACATGTGTAAATACCCACACATGGACACACATATACATACAGTTTAAATTGATATAAATTTTAGGCCAGGTATGGGGGCACATGCCTTAGTCTCAAGGCTTGAGGGGCAGAGGCTGGTGGCTCTCTGTAAGTTTGAAGCTGGCCTGGTCTACATAAGGAGTACCAGGATAGCCAGGGCTATATAGAAAGACCTTATCTCAAAAAACAAAACAAAATAAAACAAAACAAAACAAAAACCACAAAATGTCTGTATCTATATATCTTTAAAAATAGCCGGGCGGTGGTGGCGCACGCCTTTAATCCCAGCACTCGGGAGGCAGAGCCAGGCGGATCTCTGTGAGTTCAAGGCCAGCCTGGGCTACCAAGTGAGTCCCAGGAAAGGCACAAAGCTACACAGAGAAACCCTGTCTCAAAAAAAAAAAAAAAAAAAAAAACAAAAACAAAAAAAATAATAAATAAAAAAAAATAAATAAAATTTTGTTTTGGTTTGCCTGTAGTTTTAAATATATATGCATAAAACACACATTATTTTTTGAAATAATTTTTTTAAGCTTTAAAGAAACAGTCAAGTCTGTGGTTATGCATGGTGCTCATAGGTTTTATTGGATGTCACTTTTCTGCCTTCTAACTCTCCATACTGCCCATGTCCCTAAAAGCATGGCTTGTGTCATCCCAGACTACCCCACTGTGTCTCTCTCTACACAGCTTAATGGCCGCAGGCTTGGATCAGGGAACCTCTCTGACATGGGAAACCTCTCTCCCTCATTCCCAGGCTTGGTTGAGATCCTGATCTTCAGGGCACAGGCCCTGTCTTCCTGAAGGGTTGAATGTGGCAGCCTGGAGACATGAGCTCTTCATGGGATGAGACTTGACTTTGGAGAAATAGACGTCGGAAGGAAGCAGCCAGACGCATTCTCCAGCTCTGTTTAATTCAAGTCACTGCCCTGAGGGTGATTTTTCCACCATTCTGGTGTCTCCTGTGTGCAATATGGAGGAAGCCCTGAGTGTGTCAAGTCCTGAGTTGGGTATGTGTTGTTGACATGTGAGCTGGCCATGTCAAGAACCAATGTTTCAGCCCCATGGGAGTGTCAAGGACCAATTTCCCAGCCCTATGGGAGTGTCAGAGCTCATAGGAAAGGCAAAGCCTTCCTTAGATCTGAGTGTGAATGTTGACAGTGTATTCAGAAAATGCCTACCATAGCTTCCTCCCCATAATGCACAGCTTTCTCCCTGGGATGTTTACTACTTGAAGACTGCCCCCCCTACAGAGACAGCTCCTCCTGAGTTAGGTAAGCCTGCCTCCTTTTTCAGCTGTGTGTAATAAACACAGTGACCTTCCAGGGCTGCTGTGGCTTCCCCATCAGAGGGCCCTGACCATCTGATCCCGCCTGTTCTGCTCGGTGGGTCCATGTGTTTGTCATTCTCTCGCCGCCCCAGTTAGGTCAATTCCTGGAACCACGGAGAACGTGGCATTCCTACCCTCGCCAGGGCCCTCGGCATCGTTGTTCCTCCTCCTCTTCTGTCCTTTGTCCCTCACTGTCACTACTGGGGAGTTGTAAAGTCAAGATTGATAGTAGTCAAGGCAGATGTGGACAAGCACTGTGCAGACCTCCCTTCAGAAAGGAGAAACTTGCTACTCAGTTGCGTGAAATAAGGCAAGAACCTTAGGATTCCAGATTCCTCGAAGTTTTTTTTCTTCCTTCCTTTCTTTCTTCCTTCTTTTTTTCTTTCTTCCTTACTTTTTTTTTTTTTATACAGAATTTTGCTATTTTGCCCAGATGGCCTCAAACTTCTTGCCTCAGCTTCCTGGATTATAGATTCCCGGATTATAGATGGCCACCACTACAGACTAGCTTATCTAAGCTTTTAACCGAGTTTAAACAGTTTTTTTGTTTTGCTTTGTGTTTCAAGACAGGGTTTCTCTGTGTAACAGCTCTGGCTGCCCTGGAACTCGATTTGTAGACCAGTCTGGCCTTGAAGTCCCAGAGATCCAACTGCACCTGTCTCTGCCTCCTGAGTGCTGGGACCAAAGGCATGCCATGCGTCACCACTCCCCAACTGTCAAACACTTCTTGAGTGGCCTTGGCCCGTGATAAATTGTGGCAAAGGCTGTCAAGGTCGCATTCTTCTAGGGGTATTCCCATGCAATGACTGAGCAAGGTTTTCCTACCAGTGCCTAACCATTCCCACCCAGCTTGCCTATTCTCTGACGATCATTGCTGCAGGCCTGCCCCCTGGTTTGACTTCTTGCTTGGAGGTCTGAGTTATAGGTAGTTGTCTCCTCTGCTCAACCCAGTCTCCATTTTTCTTTCATAGATGTTGCTATGAATTATTATGCGGCAGCCCCCCCCTCCCCCCCCCCCCCCCCCCCCCCGTGGGTATCCCGTGAGTGCAGGGAACCATGCTGGCAGATGCACACCATGCAGGGCATGGCGGCCGCTGCGGCCAGTGATACACAACCCAGACAATGCATCCACATGGAGAGTTTATTATAATAGAGAGATAAAGAGGCAGAGAGACAGAAAGAGAGAGAGAGAGAGAGAGAGAGAGAGAGAGAGAGAGAGAGAGAGAGAGAGATTATGTTAGGACACAGGCTGGCACCAAAGGGGTGGGGTTTCAAGGAGCAGGTCAGAATATTAACAGATGTTCATTTATAAATGTTTATATTCTTCATTCTCTTGTGGCTTGCTTCTCGGAGAGCAATGGTCCCAGAGAGTAGGGAGGAAGGTAGGTTTGGGGGACTGATTACTTACCTTCTGGTTGATAGCCACAAATACTCCATTCTTTTTGTTTTATTTGAGACAGGGTCACACTATATAGCCTTGGCTGATATGGAACTCATTATGTAGACCAGGCCAGCATCAAACTCACAGAGATCTGCCTGTCTTTGCCACTCAAGGGCTGGGACTAAAGGCATGCACCACTCCACCCAGCCAAGCACCAAATTCTTAATGCTAGGTGGGACATCAGCATTCCTGACAAAAGATGATAGTCACTAGCTGGCCAAAAGAGGTGGCTTAGTTGTTGAGTTATTGCTTCTCTTCAAGAGGACTAGAGTTTGACATGGCAACTTATAACCATCTATAACTCCCGTTCCAGGGGAACCCTTCACCCCTTTCTGGTCTCCTGGGGTACCAGCACAAAGGTGCACACACATACAAACAGACAGAGCACTCCTAAGTTTCTAAAGTGTTCCCCTGTGGTGGACTGAGACAATGTACCAAGGAGAAGAATGCCCTGCTATGTTGCTGTAAGGTTTTTAAACTGTAAATGGATGCCAAGTGTGGTACAGAGGCCAAGGCAGAAGGATGGTAGGCTCAAGGTCATCTTGGAAACCATAGCTAGTTCTTGTTTCAAAACAAAACAAAACAACACTAACAAAAATCAAATGGGGGGGAGGTAAGAGAGAGAAGATGGAATCATGCAATCATTGCAGCTCTTGCCCATGACCACATATTCCCCAACATGGACACTGATGGAATATACGGTCATTGGACCATGTGGTGGCCCCATACCCGTTTGTTGTAGAATTTGCTCAGAACTGGTGCAAGTTGAGTACATTAGGGTGTCCTAGGTGAGTGAATTAGATTCCGTTTACATCGAACTCACATCCAGGGATGACCATGAATGATGGGATGAGTAACTGTGTGAAAGACGTCTTCCCAGCAGGCAGAGCTCCACAGGTGTACACCTAGTCATCCACAGTGTAAAAGGAGAGGCACAGAGTCAAACTGTGTATAGATTAGTGGACAGTGATGAGTGGTCAGGAACCTGGAAAGAGAAAAATTAGAATATCAGAGACGAGAAGTTAGGTACAAGGATACGAGAATGAGCACGAGGCATGAAGGGTTTTAAAAACCACATTAATGCCCTCTAGAAGGCACCTGTACAGCACGGGCACCAAATAGCCAAAATACCTTGACCTGTTGATTTCACTGTCATGATAAACAGGTGAGCGTCTGCAGTGACAGAGGCAGAGTTTGTGTATGGTTTGGAAAACGTGGATTCTGCCAGGCATGGTGGTGCACACATTTAATATCGGCCTTTGGGAGCTAGAGGCAGGCAGAGCTACATAGCAAGTTTCTGACCGCTGGGCCTACAGAGTTCCATAGCGAGGCCCCGATCCCCTCCCATCCCCCTCACCAAAGTATGTGTGGGGAAAACATGGATGCATGGATTCCCACCTACTGAGGCTGACCTAATGAGCCTGATTAGATGGTTCACCTTGTCAGCAAAAGAAGACAATGCTGAGCCCCTGTGTAGCATTATTGTTTGAGGAGTTCGTACTTAGAAGCAAATGGAGTACTACACGAGATCCCTTTCCTTTATTCGGGAAGGGAATTTTCTTTTTTTCCCCATAGGAATAGATGTTTTATCTGAGTATGGGATTGCCTTTCCTGCCCCCAGAGTATTAGCCAGTTAGACAATCAAGCCACTTATACGATGTGTGGCCTACAGATCCAAAACACCATAGGGTCCAATCAGAGGACCCACTTTACCGATGTATTATAAACTGCCTTCTCTAGACGTCACTGGATAGGTGTAGTATTGGCTTGGTATGATGAAGGCACAGTGAAAGTACCATCTCAGACATTTATAAGGCATTATGTCCCCAGCAGGAAGAATACATGTATCTGAGAACCAAGAGAAAGAAGCGAGAATGGCCTTATTCCCTACACTCTCGGAGACTCCAAGGAGGTCACCACGGTTCTGGATTCTGCAGGGTTAGGGGTCTTGGTCTAGACAGGGATTTATTTTTGCCAGGGACATAGCAAAGGACCCACTGAACTGTAAGGCAATATCTTCCATTGCATATTTTGAGTTCTGTCAACCAGGGAAAGATACACAATCAGTGTCATAAGAGCTCCTTGACCATGAGCAGTTGGAGGCAAGAGATTGATGGGAGCGGGGAGGCACGCCTATGGAACTCAAGTGATGCACTGGGGTGCCTGACCCCTGGTAGACTTCTTTCTTTTCTCTTGTTTTGTTTTGTGAGACAGGGTCTCAAGTAGCTTAGACTGGCCTCAAATTCACTATGTAGTTGAGGCTGACCTGAGACTCCTGATCGGCCTGCCAAGTGCTAAGATTACAGGCATATGTCACCATGCCTGCTTAATTATAACATGTACAGTGATGTAATAACTACGGTGAAGATATATGAATAAAATTACCAGGATGCAGACCTCACAAGAATGAAGATTTGGGACATAGTACCAGGCAAACAACTGATGCTAGCTAGGAGAACAGGGGGCTTCGGAATGCAGAATGGGGGAGATAGTAAGTTAGGTATGTCCATGAAAGCAATTGAAGTCGTAGAGTCTGTAATAAGCCCTAACCTCCCTCTTCTATGTTTCTCCTCAAAAAAGAGGCTTACCACAGCCCTGGAAGAGCAGCTCCCCAAATGCTTTTATGAAAGAGCCATGTGGCTTACAGGGCAAACTGTACTGACATAGATATAAAGATGTGTGAATTAAATCCTTTTAATCCCGGCACTTGGGAGGCAGAGGCAGGTGGGTCTCTGTGAGTTAGTGGCTAGCCTGGTCTACATGGTGAGTTGCAGGCTGGCCAGCGCTACACCATGAGACTACACAGGGCTACCTTGCCTTAATAATAAGTAAACAGGTAAATAAATAAATAAATTAATTAATTAATTAATAAATGGCAGGCCCATTCCATCACAGTTACTGGATGAATATACGGTGGTTCCCGTCTATAATCTCAGGAGAGTTGAGGTAGGAGGTGGGTGAGTTCAAGAGCAGTCTCAGCTAAGTCGTGAGACTCCAACTCAAAATCAACTAAGCAACAACAGCAAAGGTTTACGCTTGTTATAAGAAGGGACAAACTGACAGTACTCAGCAGTTAGGGTCCTCTGAGTCCGTTTCAAGTTTTTATCTCACATTTTTCTCAGAGTGGTCCTCTGCCAACGACCAAGCAAGGCTTAACTATTCCCGCCAGAGATGGACCCCTAAAAGACACAATCTTTATCCTGGAGTTCAACAAACTTTGCCCTGTAAGGCGCTAAGTCCTGATTGGCCTCCAGTCTTTCACAAATGTTACTTACCCCCCTGGCCCTTCCAAGCCTTTCTATTCCTAGCTTCTTTTCAGGGTCTGTTTCTGGGGAAATCCAGTGGGGCTGGCAGTGGATTCAGAACCTGCTCCCTGAACTTGTCATTCACTCCCCCACCCTTGGGACTAACCCCCACTGTCCAGAGCTCCTGCTTTCTCACACACACAGTTAAAGTTACTCATTCCTTTCATACCCACATGGCATGGCACTGTGAGGATGGATACACTGTGTGCGGAAACGCCATGCTTCTTGAAAATCACAATTAAACTACTCGAGTTTCTGTTAAAAGGCCTAAAGTGTTAACGGATTTCCCAGATTGCCAAACAATCCTCAATAGTTTTCAAAGCCTTTTCACAGTTGGTGTGGTGTATGTGCTTTTTCTGTGGCGTTACTTATTCCCAGGGAGTGATTTACACACTTGACAATCAGATATAGACCTAAATAAAGAATTCTAGAGTACTACAGTAATCTATCATGGGGATTTGGTTTGTTTCTTTTCATTCTAGGATAATAATGACTAAGATAGAGGAAACATGAAACATGGAGACTTCTCTTTTGAAAAGGAACAGTGGAAGAGTGTTAGGAAAAAATACTTAACACCCATGTAACCATGCCCCCATCTTCCCCTTGCTGGTTTGGGATAAGATGCAATTTTATAGCTCTAGATAAATAGTACAATTAATAAGTGTACATAAATGTTGTTTCGTTTTGTGTGAGACTGGACCTGACTCTGTAACTCAGGTTGGCTACAGGACGCAAATGGTGGGATTACAGGTATGAGCCACCAAGCCTGGCAAAGATTTCTTTTAAACATATTTAGCTTGTATTCTCCAGACTCATACTAATATATAAAAATGTGTTTAACAAAGAGAGATGGTGATCATGTCAGTAACTGTATCTATAAAAATTTAGTTGTTATCTTTTTATCAAGACGAACAATTTCCTATATATATGTTATTGTTCGCATTGCTGGAGACTCCAATTTGCAGTGGGTTTTTTTTCCTTCAGCATTTTATTGATTTATTCATTTTTATGTCTCTGGAGACTGAACTCAAGACTTCACACATGTTCCTTAAGCACTCTAGCACTGAGTTACACCCCAGACCTCTTTCAGTTTTTTGTTTTAAGGTGGCATTTTATTTATTTATTTATTTGTTTGTTTGTTTTTTTGAGACAGGGCTTCTCTATGTAGCTTTTAGAGCCTATCCTGGAACTTGCTCTATAGACCAGGCTGGCCTCGAACTCACAGAGATCGACTGCCTCTGCCTGCCTCTGCCTCCCTAGTGCTGGGATTAAAGACGTGTGCCACCACCGCCGGCGGCATTTCATTTTCTAGCCTTAGCTATCCTGGAGTTGTCTGTGTAGACCAGGTTGGACTTGAACTCAGAGATCTGACTGCCTCTGCCTCCAGAGTTCTGGAATTAAAGGGGTAGGCCACCACATCCAACTCTCTGTCAGTATTTTCAAAATTTGCATGGGAGAGCTGACACAAATGCACATATAAGCTTTGAAAATACAGTTGCATACAAAGAACTGTACCAGGAGAAAGTCATTTTCAACTTTTTTTGCACATCTTCGAGTGCCCTTTTCTTTCTTTTCCTTTAATCTGGGAAGAGGCATGAGTTTCAAAGCAAATGTGTAAGGTCTACATGTTCAGCCAGTGACGGGATAAAATTTAGATGTCATGAAAATACAAAGCTGACAATGTAAGGGTAACCCAGCCGGTTTTATACAAGTTTTAGAAATGTGGATTAAAGTAAACCAACTAATTCCTATTTTGCAGATGACTTGAACGTTGACAGGGAAGATAACATCAATAACACAAACTGGATCATAAACCTACTAGGCTATGTTGGGAATGTTTCAACATAGTTTCGTATGAATAATTAGATTTTTATGGCTTGTCTTTGAAAGAAGGTCTTTTGTAGCCCGGGCCGGCCTTGAATTCCCAGATCTGTTGATTCTGCTCAACAAGTGTTGGGATTATAGTCATGTACCGCCATGGCAGGCTGATAAAACTTTTTGTTGTTTGTGCTCTCTGGGAATTCGGATAATTGAATACAACTTCAAAAGGGCCCTAGCCAAGAGGTTCTCAGAACAGTACACAATTATGAAAGCCGAAGCAATAAAAGATGGTTATATTGAGACGAACGTTCACACTCTGAGGCCGGGACTGAATTTTTCCTATTGTTCCTGTGTCCCACTGGGTTGTCCTCGGATACTTGTCCATCTTAAATTTTGTCTCGAGGATGTCAGGAGAGAACCGAACCCTTTGACTTAGCCTTCTGAACAGCCTGGCAGAGTTCCCATACGGTTTACTGGGTACTTTCTGAACACAGGTGTGTCCATCCAGACTCCTTCGGGCAAATGTGCACGTGAGGGTCCCTGGAAAAAGTCTCAGCGTCCCTCTCCGCCTTTGCTCCTCTTGCCCGGGCTTCAAGGCCACTCGTGCCCGTGGGCACAGCGGCCTCTCCCAGTGCCAGGAAGCTACAACCCGCAGCCGCCGCCAGCTCCGGGGCCCGGGAAGGAGGGGGCGGGGCTCGGGCCAGGAGCCCGCGGCCACGCGCAGGCGCTGCTGGGGGACGCGGAGGGGGCGGGGCGCCGGCCGTGGCGGCGCGGGCACGACGCGCGCGCGCCGCCGCCGCCGCCGCGTCAGCAGCGTGCCGCACGTGCCCGTGTTTACGTCCCTCGTGGAGCCGCCGACGTCACAGCCTAATGGCAACATTGTGGGGATGCTGAGACGCGGAGTTTAGCGAGTCTGGGCGTCTGGTTCCGGCCGGCTCGGCGCAGCGCGGTCGGCGGGGAGGTCGGCCCCCCGCGAGCGGCGGACGCGCGCCTCGGCGCATCCCGCAGCCCCGCAGCCCCGCAGCCCCGCGGCCTCGCAGCAGGCCGGCCCGGGGCGGCCCCGGGGCCCCCCGCACTGCCGCAGCGAGCGGCGGCTTGTCAACAGATCCGGCCGCACGTGACCATGTGAACTACCTGCTCCGGGCCGCGTATTGTCTCCGGTGAGAAGTCGCGCCACAAAGGAGCCGGTGGGAGAGCGGTCCGAAGCGCTAAGATGGCTGAAGGCGCCCGGCAAGGGTGAGCTGGGGGCGCGGCCACCGCGGAGACTCGGCCGGGCGGCCCCCCTCGGCCGGGCACTTGGAGCTACCATGTCGTTCGCGCTGGAGGAGACGCTCGAGTCCGACTGGGTGGCGGTGCGGCCCCATGTATTCGACGAGCGCGAGAAGCACAAGTTCGTGTTCATCGTGGCCTGGAACGAGATCGAAGGCAAGTTTGCCATCACCTGCCACAACCGGACGGCCCAGAGGCAGAGGAGCGGCTCCCGGGAACAGGCGGCCACTCCTGCGCCTGATGGGAGTCGCGGGCCCGGCAGCCCGGCGACCAGGGGCCGGCCCGAGGCCGCTGTTTCTGTCGCGGTGCACCGGAGCCCCGGGCCGCGCAAGAGCCCGGCCTGGGCCGAGGGTGGCTCTCCGCGCAGCGCGCGCAGCCCGCGGGGGGATCCTCTCCGGGGTCCGGCGGGCAAAGGACCGGAGAGTCCCCTGCGTAGCCCTGCGCGGGCCAAGGCCAGCCCGCTTCGCAGAGGCGCGCCATCCCGAGATGCGGCCGCCGCTGCTGCCCCGCCAGCCCCGGCAGCCCCGCCGGCGCCCCCGTTGTCGTCGGTGCGGGTGGTGAGTGCCTCCGGGGCGGTCTCCGAGGAGATCGAGGTGCTGGAAATGGTGAAGGAGGACGAGGCGCCACCGCCGCCCCCCGACTCGGAGCCGCCGCCGCCGCCGCCGCCGCCGCCGCCCGCCGCGGAGCTGGAGTCTGCGGCTGAAGAGTGCAGCTGGGCCGGGCTCTTCTCCTTCCAGGACCTGCGGGCTGTGCACCAACAGCTGTGCTCGGTGAACTCACAGCTGGAGCCGTGTCTGCCGGTGTTCCCCGAAGAGCCGTCCGGCATGTGGACGGTGCTGTTCGGGGGCGCCCCCGAGATGACCGAGCAGGAGATCGACGCTCTGTGTTACCAGCTCCAGGTCTACCTGGGCCACGGCCTGGACACGTGCGGCTGGAAGATCCTTTCCCAGGTGCTCTTCACCGAGACGGACGATCCCGAGGAGTATTACGAAAGCCTCAGCGAGCTGCGCCAGAAGGGCTACGAAGAGGTGCTTCAGCGGGCGAGGAAGCGCATCCAGGAGGTGAGTGTCTAGTCCGAGCGGCCCTCCTGGTCTTCCTGTCTCACTGTCAAGGGCTGGGGTGTGCGTAGTGTGTTTTACCCACGGCTTTCTTCTCTAGTTATCTCAGAGAAGGACCTTTGGGACGTCTTTAGGGTCCCCCCGCCTCCTAAAAGTACCCAGTTTACTAAATATAGGTAGAGACGAAAGAAAGCACTTAGGAGAATAGGTGTTCTGTAAACTTGAACTGAATGGATGTTATTCTGCCCCCAAAGCGACAATAACTTGCCCAGACATCAACTGTTCTTTCCAGGTGTCATGTTTATGTACTCAAAATAGTTGTCTTACGGGAACAAAGTTCATCTGCTTTTGTTCCCCTTGTGTGCTCTGGCAACATCGGCAGGTAGGAAATTTTTACCTTTCAGTGTTTTGCTGTGCTGAAAGTGTACCACTGAGCTACACCTCAGCCCTAAATTCTTTTGTTTTTCGAGACAGGGTTTCTCTGTGTAACAGCCCGGGCTGTCCTGGAACTCGCTTTGTAGATCAGGCTGGCCTCGAACTTACAGAGATCTGCCTGCCGAGTGCTGCGATTAAAGGTGTGCGCCACCACCGGCCGGCATCCTAAATTCATTTTTACGTGTGTTGACTTGTCCAAATGACAATCGACACAAATGTTTAGACTATGAAGGCTTTACGGATGGCTCAAGTTTCACTCCTGTTTTAGGGAGAAGGAAGGTCATGGGCAGAAATGCTCATTATGTTTTCCCGTATGTAGTGTGAAAACTTTTCCATACTCTTTAATTCTTTAAATAACAGGAAATAAAGGGCGGGATGCCTGAATGGTCATACATATGGAGCTCTGCAGTGTGTGTTTATAAAGTCATACCTCTTTACCAGCTTCTGTTGAAACTTACCAAATAAAAAGATAATTTAATAGCTTCTCCTAATGGACAGTATATGTAGTTTTTATTTTTGGTTTTTCAAGACAGGGTTTCTCCGCGTAGTTTTGGTTCCTTTCCTGGAACTCACTCTGTAGACCAGGCTGGCCTTGAACTCACAGAGATCCGCCTGCCTCTGCCTCCCTAGTGCTGGGATTAAAGGCGTGCACCACCACCGCCCGGCCTATGTAGTTTTTCAAAGCAGTTTACTATTCTAAGGTCACGATATATCGTGGTTGGGTTTGGGATGGAGAAAAGCTGCTTTTCATGGGTTTTTATTCCTGACGTGTCGTGTGTGTCTGTGTGTGTGTGTGTGTGTGTGTGTGTGTAATATATACATACACACATACATACGTGTACACACACACACACACACACACACACACATATACACATGTACATATATAACTGCTGTTCAGCCAGGAAGCTGGGACATTCTGGGTTTCTTTATAGAATATTAGGTGTTTTCTTTGCTAGACTTGAGTGGTTAGGAAATAATTATTTCTCACCTATACCACACACAGTACATTTACAACTTCTTTTATCAAAACTCTTCACTACAAGGAGCAAGCCTTCAATCCCAGCACTTGAGACTCATTCCAGAGGCAGGGGCAGGTGGATCTTTGTGAGTTTGAGGCCAGCCTGGTCCAGGACAACCAGAACCACCTAGTGTCACCTTGTCTTGAAGGAAAAAAAAAAAAGATTCTTCAGATTCTTCACTGCTTCCCTGTAGTTTACTGTATGGTAAACATCACTCATAATAATTGATCCTAGAACTCCAGGGCTCTGTTTTCATTTCCCCCTTTTTTTCTCACTTCCTGGAGACTTCTACCTTGATATCTCTTTGAACAGAGGTGACAAATAACATGATATTCTTTCTTCTAATGTTCATATTAACATACATTTCTTTTAAGCTTTAAAACGTTTTTATTACTCAATTATATGTGTGTATGCTAGTTTCTCAAACTAGAAATTGTAGATAGCTAGTGTTTTCCAGGCTAGAAGCTTTTTAATCCCTAGTTGAGAGCTGTCTGATTTCACCTTTAATGATACTCAAAAAAGGTGGTTATCTTTGTTTTGTAAATTCAAATGGATCAAAAATGAGCTAAAAATTTTAGTTTTCTAGAACTCAATTTTGAGGGCTAGTTTTTTTCTAAAAGAACACGTTTTCTTAGTTAGAAATCTATTAATTAAATATTTTATTCTCTTTAAGGTGTTTTTAATTTTTTTTAAAGTATTTATTTTTATTTTATATGCATTGGTGTTTTGCCTGCATGTATGTCTGTGTGAGGGAGTTGAATCCCCTGGAACTGGCATTACAGACAGTTGTGAGCTGCCTTGTGGGTGCTGGGAATTGAACCTGGGGCCTCTGGAAGAGCAGCCAGTGCTCTTAACCACTGAGCCATCTCCCCAGTCTTTTTTTTATTTTTTAAAGTAAGGTCTAATTCTGTAGCCAGAGTGGCTTGGAAACTCACCAATATGTAGTTCAAGTTGGCCTCAAACTCTTGATCCTCCTGACTCAATCTCCTGAGTGCTGGAATTACAGGTGTGAACCACCACATCTATCTGTTTGGTTCTCTTTAGCAGAGGAACAAAACAAAAGAAATTTTTAAAACCAATTTTTAAAGAATCTTTTTTTTTTTGTCTTGGGAAACTATTATAAATTCATTAACAACAAATATGTAAGCTTTTGATTCTTTCTGAAGTTGGCTAGAATGGTGTATTTCAGGAATAGCTCTCAATGATAACAAACAAGTTTGCCTGTAGTGCCTCCCCTGAATTATACTGGAAGATGGAGTGTGGGGACTAGTTAGTGATGTCTGCCATGGACATGCTGATGGACGTGTACCAAGAATATTTCTGATACTCTAAATTAGGTTGTTAATGTGTTCTCCTGCAGCTTAGATTCTTTTCTGTGTTGGTAGTTTGCTTTTGGGGTGGGGGTATGTGGGGTGGTTTGCAGTAGGCCAAGCAAGTGCTTTACCAAAAGAGCTGTAATATGTCCTCCCTTGATGACACTGGTTGGTGAAACAGGACTCTAGTCCAGGCTGGTCCTGAACAGCACAGGCTCCCTGGAGCACTGCATCTCACATCAGCCTCTCTGGCACTCAGTGATCCGCAGGCTCCACAGCTACTGTTTTCAAAGGTAAAATCTGTTCTGTAGCAATTGTATGTCACTTGTGTGAGTTCTGTTGAGTTTATTTCTATTCTACTGAATTTAGTGTTGTCTTTCCTCCCATATCTCAATCAACATAGCTTGTGGAATTGAACAATTTTTTTTTTATGCTGGATATGTCTGGTAAGTAACATCTTTTAACAGACAATACTTTGAAAATGTAGTTCTTGTTCATATTTTTCATTCTTCAGTGTCCTTGACTTTACTGTTACCTGTCCCCATAGCATGACTTTTCCTAGCTATAAAGTCCACACTTGTTTTTCTTCAAGATGATCAGTGACTTGCTTAAGAAAGGTTTTATCTTCAGGGTATTCAAGTACAGGGTCTTGTACAAGCCTGGCAAATCCTCTACCCTTGAACCACATCTCTAGCCCTCCCCTTAAAAAAAAACAGTGTAAAATAACATTGTAACGAAGGCCACTGACCTTGACTCTGTTGAATTCCCTGCTTTGCCACCACTAGTTAAGAGCACTCATCATTAGTGGATAAGATATGTCCTTTTAATGTGAAATTGTAGATAAATACAATTTTTAGAAGTTGATAAATGTATATTCTTCAGGGAAGATGCTTTAAAATAGATTAAAATTCTCTTAAAATTGTTAGTGTTTTGATTTTTGAGACGGTCTTCTTATGTAGCCCAGGCTGGTCTCAGGTTTATGATCCTCTTCCCTTAGCCTCCTGACTGAGGATAAGGTGAGTGTGTGTCCCAACTCCTGACTCGTTAAGACTTTTAAATACCAAAATGGAATGGGGGCTGGAAGCATGGTTTGTGGAGTGCGTGTCTGACGTGAAGCCCTGGTTTCAATCCCCAGCACCGGAACCTTGGTGTAGGATCCCACACCTGCAGTCTCTGCTCTTGGGAGGTGGGGGCAAGGAGGACCACAAGTTTAAGGTCATCCACTGTGTAGCAAGTTGAAGCCAACCTGGAATACATGAGACCCCGTCTCAAAAACGTAAAAATCAACAACATCCAGAACAAAAAGCACTCTTGCAAATTATTTGCTCTGCTATGTAAGGTTGTGACACTTGGAGTTTAATATTTGCAGTACCCTTAAGGTTTAATATGGGTTACCGGGCCTGTAGTGTCAGGCACTCAGGAGGCCAAGGCGGGAGAGTCAAATAGAGCTGG
This sequence comes from Peromyscus eremicus, assembly GCF_949786415.1. Taxonomy (NCBI): domain Eukaryota; kingdom Metazoa; phylum Chordata; class Mammalia; order Rodentia; family Cricetidae; genus Peromyscus; species Peromyscus eremicus. The sequence continues at coordinate 59,049,227 of NC_081427.1, forward strand.
GGAGATAGATAGGTCAGTGGTAGAGCACTTGCCTACTGTGTGTGAGACCTAGGCTCAGCCCCTAGTACTGCAAAGGGAAGAAAAGTTGGTATGGGGAGCTTAAGAGGCCTTTCCTCCCATGTCTGTTTTCTACTGGAAATTTTTGTTCATGATTCACACTTGCAGATTATAGTGCGTGAGGATTTACAAGTTATACAGTAATACAATATTAATAAATTGTTTTTAGATGACAGATGCATTCTAAGATTATATACTAAAAGCCTCAGTCTAAAGAAAATGTAATATTTGTTATTTGTACTTTGGTCTTGGACTTTTTACATGGGTTTATTGTAGTATCTACTATTTATACAGTAGGCAGGCAATTTTTATATTTAGACAAGTGCCACCAAGGCCTCTTTGAACAGTGTAGCTAGCAGTAGATCTTAGTTGTTGAGCAAAGCTAAGGTTTGTATTACTGTGTGTGCACATAGGTAGCTTAAAGCTTAACTTTGACCTAGATGTATGTAGTAATGGTTTCTCGTATAATCATAGCTTATTTTATTTATTTATTTATTTATTTATTTATTTATTTATTTATTTATTTTTGTTTTTTGAGACAGGGTTTCTCTGTGTAGCTTTGGAGCCTGTCCTGGAACTCACTCTGTACCCCAGGCTAGCCTTGAACTCACAGAGATCCACTTGCCTCTGCTTCTGCCTCCCAAGTGCTGGGATTAAAGGTGTGCACCACCACTGCTCACCACCGCCTGGCTGCTTATTTTTCAAATGATGGATTTTGACGTTTCAGCTTGTGAAACTCAATTATGAGAGAGGCTTACTTAAGATCTAAAAATCTGTTTACTTTGGAATTTATTGTTTATATATATAAATATACTGAATTCTGATTTTTGACTTAAAACCATTGAGAACAGAAAGTGCTTTCAAAGAAGCACACTGAACGTCCTTGAGTCAGAACAGTCTGGATTTTTATTAGAACTCATTATTACTTCTAATGGCATGCTTACCTATTTAGTCTCTTAAATGAGAGGTGGAGAAATAACCAAAGGATGTCTTACAAATTAGGACATATGAAATCACAACTACCCGGCATTTATAAAGGTAGCTTCTAATAAGTATGGCGTAGACATCAAGCTCGAAGTATTCCTGGTGGAGCCCAGCTTGAATGCTAGACAGTGCTCTCTACCATTGAGTTGCATCTCCAGTACAAGTGGATGTCTACCTGTCTTATTGAAGTCAGAGTGGAGGCTTACAGTGGTCTGGGTTTGGCAGGGTGAAGCTGTTAAGGAGTGACAGAATTCTGATGTAGACCCAAGCCTATCTTACCAACCTCATGCTGCTTCTGCCAAAGCATGCTGCTTGTTTTGTTTCTTTTTCTTCCTTTCCTTTCCTTTTTCTTTCCTTGACGAAAGTAAGATAATTAGAAAACAGTCTCAGGTAGCCCAGGCTGGCCTTGAATTCCTGATGCTCCTGCCTCTATTTTCCCTATGCTGGAGTTATAGGAGTAGCCCATCACACTTGGTTCATCTGGATTTCTTGATCTAAATCACAGTTCTCATCCTTCCTAACTGCAGCCCTGTGAAGGGATCTCGACTTCCCAGGGTTGAGAACTGCTGACCTAAATGCTTACACTCTGCGAAGCCATTAGGAGGGGTTCAAGGTTGCATGGTGCCCAGTCAGATATTTCACACATCAAATTTGGGTTTGATTCTTCCTTGCTGAAGAGGGCCAACTTGTACAAATTCCTTAGTGATGTGATGTGTGTGTTTGGAAGGGAGAAGGTGTGGTTATAGTTGCCTTCGTTTCTTAAACCTTCACCTAGAACTTAATTGGTGTTACTGTTCTCCATTATTATTTACTTCGCCTTTTGCTGACTACGAAGTACTGTTACCAAAACAGTAAAACAAAAGGTCGGCCATATGTTTGTGTGCTTGTTTTCTTGTAATGAGGAATTTCTTGGGGCTGTCTACTCTGTAAAAGGCTAAGATATGGTTCCTCTGCATCTTCCTAGCTCTCTGTTACTGACAGGATTGATTTCCAAGGTTATGATGAAGGCATTGAGGTTAGATTTCACTGTATTGCCATGAAGGGTGTTGACATAAACAGCTTAAAAGGAGGAAAGATGTGCCTCCTAGTTTCAGCTCATGGTTAATTACTCTTGCTTTGAACCTGAGGTAAGGCAGACTATCCTGGCAGAGGGAGTGATGGAGCTGGGTTGCCCATCTCTGATGGCTGTGGACAAGATAGACTTTTCAGAGGCACATTACCAGTGATCTGCTTCCTCGGGATAGCCTTCACCTTCTAATAGCCCATTCAACTATGAACCCATCAGTAGATCAATCCTTAGTGCGCACATCACTTCTAAATAGTGCCCGTGTCTGGCAAAGCCTTCATACCACACAAACTTTTAAGTGGCAGGTCATATGCACACAACAGACTCTAAATAGTTCTTGGTAATTTTTGGTAGAGTTGCTAAAGTTATTTTTGCTTTTCTAGCATTTTGTTACAGTATCTAACTTCTGGAAACAGTACAGGGCCAGGCATATTGAGGTCCTGGGACTCTGACGTGTGCTGGAACAAAGTACCTGCCAAGAGCATGGATGAATGGATTTATTTTGTCTTAGAGCGTGTGAGGTTGCTGTTAACCATGGTGGTGATGCCATGGCAACATGAAACAGTTGGTAAGCAGAAAGGTGAATGGTGACACTCAGCTCACTGTTTTTTATACTGTCCAGGATCTCAACCCATGGAATGATACCACCCATATTTAGGGTAGATCTTTCTACCCCCCCCCCCCAACCTAATCTGGAAACAACCTCACAGAAGTGCCAGAGGTTTGTTTATGTGGTGATTCTAAATTCTAACAAATTTACAATCAGGATTAACCATCACACTACTTAATGTTTTTGGAAGACCTTGATTTTTGTACATATACTATAATCACCTAGTCCTGGCTGTCCTGGAGCTCCATATGTGGACCAGGTTGTCTACATATGTGGAATCAGACTCACAGATCCTCCGTCTCTGCCTCCAGAGTGCTGAGATTAAAGGCATTCTCCACCATGCCTGGCTATTTAGAAAAGTAAATAACTTTTCTAAATAAATACAAAAGCATTCACCTTTCTGCTTACCAACTGTAGGGGAACAGTACCTGTGGCTTATACCTGTAATTCCAGAGTTTGGGAGGCTGAGGCATGAAGGAGGTTCTACAGATTTTAGGCCAGACTGGGCTACAAAATGAGATCCTGCCTCAAATAAAGCCGCCCCCCCCCCTGTGTGTGTGTGTGTGTGTGTGTGTGTGTGTGTGTGTCTGTCTGTCTGTCTGTCTGTCTGTCTCAATATAAAGCTACAGGAGGAATATGTTTGTGTGATCTTTCCTTTTGCTTTTTTGAGACAGGTCCTACTATGTAGCACTGGCTGGCTTGGAACTATGTAGACTGGGCTGGTCTCATCCTCCTGCCTCTGCCTCTTGGATTAAAGGCTCACACCACCATGCCTGGCTAAATATATTCAAGTTCTGGCTTAGACTGTTCTGGCCAGGAGTAACCACATCTGGTTAGGTGTGGGGATATTTCACCTTTAAAATTTTCACAAATATGTGCTATTTGGAAGAAATACCTTCTCACAAAAGCATTTCCTAGTACTACCAATTAGCCTCCAGAGTAGAAGTAGGGAGTGTGGCGTAGTCTGTACTGCTGCCCGGAAATCGGCTTGTCTCCTCCTGCTACGTGTAATCTTCCATTCCCCTTCATAACTGCACCAGAAACAATTTATTTCCTTTACTAGGGTTTCTTGGTAGATCTGAAAGTGGGGAGAAAGATGTTGACTTCTCTTGCTTTATTTTTCGTTAGAAGTCCTCCTCCAATATTGTTTATATTAAGTACATTTTTTGGTACTAGGAAACTAAATAAGATAATAGCAAGTAGGGTTAATGAAGGCTCAAAAGAGAAAATGTATGAATTAACTTTCTAGTAGCAGTATTGAACCTTGAAAGTTGCAAGGGAATACTATTCATTATTCTATTAAAAGGAAATTATGTCTATATTGACGCTGCTTTTGTAAACAGTCGGTTTCACTCTGGCTCCCTGGAGTTCCTCAGAATTGACTCTTGAGTTGTTTTTCTTCTGTGTTAAGTTTTGTGGAACCTGAAGCTAGTTGATTAGGATGTTTTATTTGTCTTGGTGAAAATTGCCCTACATAGATTAGATAAAGCAGCAGTTCTTGTCTAAAGTGTCAGCATGCTTAGAATTTTATAGAGTGGAATTGGGAGGAATCTAAAATTAAAGTATGCTTTTGTTCTTTCCAAATCTTGTTTAACTGTGGCATTTCCCAGTTGGCCCATTCAGTTTACTATTTTCCGTGGAATTCCATGGTATTTTCAGTCTCTCTAAACTCAAAAGACTGTTGGTGTTTTGAGTTTAAGACTGCAGGCCGTATGGTGAAGTGTAGTGAAGAGCATGAGTTAGTCAGTCTGGGAGCCGTTGATAACAGCCTGTGCCTCGGGTCCCTTCATTTCTGAAGTGATGTAAATTTATCCCTGCTTCATAAGGTCATTAGTGAGATAGATGTACATGCCTATGCCTAGTATGTAGAAACTCACAGCACACAAAAACTACCATTTACTTTCCCCTGAGACACTTATTACTAGCTGGCTGTTGGATTCCTCTGAAATCCTAACCTATTTCTACCAAAAACCAGGTTGATGATTCAAAGCCGTGTTTGTGATGATAGAAGTTGGTCCCACAATGGTCAACATTCCCAAACTGATACAGTGTCTAAATAAGAACAACAGGGTGGTCTGGTCTTTGTGCATCATCAGAGACCCTTCCATGACTCCCAAGACACGTTGCTGCTACATATGTATCTATTTGGTTGACTTTACAGGATATGGTGGTCCTTTTGGTACAATTGATTATAATTTTGATTTTCTCCACCCACATCCCATAGCTTTTCTGCTAGGCATGTGCTCTGCTTCTGAGCTAAGCCCTTGGTGCCCCTTTAATGGCTTGAATTTTTGAGACAGGCTGGCTGTCTTAGTCAGTGTCCTATTACTGGGAAGAGACACCATGACCATGGCAACTTTTATAAAGGACAACATTAAATTGGGGCTGGTTTACAGTTCAGAGGCTTAGTCCATGGCAGGAAGCATGGTGGCACATAGGCAGACATGGTGCTGGAGAAGAGGTAGTTGAGATTTCCACATCCAGATCAGCAGGCAGTAAGAAGAGAGAAATTGGGCCTGGCTTGAGCATTTGAAACCTCAAAGCTCACTCCCCAGTGACACTTCCTCTAGCAAGGCCACACCCACTCAGACAGGCCACACCTCCTAATCTGTCAAGTAGCACCACTCCTTCATGACCAGGCATTCGAATATGTGAACCCATGGTGTGTGGGGTGGGGGGTGGGGGGTGGGCATTCCTATTCTAACCACCACACTGGCCTGAGCTCCTGGGCTCAAATGCTCTACCTCAGCCTCCATGGAGCTGGGACTGTAGGTGTGCACTACTGTGCCTAGCAATCATTATTCTTTTATTTCTTTTTAATCTTATTATCTTTTCTATATCTTCCTTTTACTTACAAGCATATCAGACAACCCTAATTACATTTGCAGAACTACAATCGGAATAATGTTAAATTATAAGTACTGACCTAGAAGCCCTTAAATTGCATTCAGTAATTTATTCATTAAATAGTTTCTATGGCTGGAGGTGTAGTTAGGTGGCAAAGCATATTTATAACATGAGATAGACCCTAGGTTTGACCTCTAGCATCATAATCATTAATAACTAAATAATACTCGGAGTTCTCTTGTCAGGTACTAGGCATAACTGATAATACAGATGTGGCCCCTTAGCCAGGCATGGTAGCACATGCCGTTAATTAATTAAATCCCAGTACTGGGAGAGGCAGAGGCAGTCAGATCTCTGTAAGTTCCAGGCCAGCCTGGTCTACATGATGAGCTCCAGACAGCCAGGGCTGTATAGAGAGACCCTGTCTAAAAACAAAACAACAATTAAAAACAAAACAGTATAGCTAGATGGTAGTGGCACATGCCTTTAGTCTCAGCATTTGAGAGGCAGAGGCATGTAATCTCTTGAGTTTGAGGCCAGCCTGGTCTACACACAGAGAAACCCTGTCTCCAAATACCAAAACCAAACTAACCAAACAAAAAAATGTAGGTCCTTAAAATTCACTATACATTATACCAGTGGTTCTCAACTTGTGTGTCTTGACCCCTTTGGGGGTCACATATTAGAAATCCTGCATTTCAGATATTTACATTACTATTCATAACAGCAACAAAAATATAGTTGTAAGTAGCAATGAAATAATTTTATGGTTGGGGGTCATCACAACATGAGGAACTGTATTAAAGGGTCACAGTTCTAGGAGGGTTGAGACCTGCTTTGTACTCATCTGTTCTAATTTTTCCTACTTTCTACTTTTTAAGTGCTGACTGTTTTGACCAGTATTTTAATACTTGCTCTTGCAAAATGTTGTGTATTCTTTTTAAAAATTTCACTTAAACATGTTTACCTTGCCAGGCGGTGGTGGCGCAGGCCTTTAATCCCAGCACTTGGGAGGCAGAGGCAGGCGGATCTCTGTGAGTTCGAGGCCAGCATGGTCTATAAAGTGAGTTCCAGGAAAGGCGCAAAGCTACACAGAGAAACTCTGTCTTGAAAAACCAAAAAAAACCCCCAAAAACCAAAAACAAAAACAAACATGTTTACCTCAATCTTGAGTAGTCATGAATTGTGCAGTCAAAAAAATATTATCTTTGTGGGAGAATATCTAATGTGCCTTTAGGGTATGACATGTCTGATAGTTGAGAACTGCCTGTAATTGACTTCCTTCCCACTTTATTTTATTATTATGCTTTTCAAAGGAGTTATTTTTGTTTAGAGACAGGATCTCATAGAGCCAGGAGGTATCCTGGCGCTGTAGCCAATGGTGACCTTGAACTTCTTGGCTCTATTTAGTGCTGATAGTATAGACCTGCTCTACCATGTCCAGCCCAGTTTTATTACTTACATTTATGTTTATATTTAGTTTCCATTATATATGTATATATGTGCTTATGTGTGTATGTGTGTGTGTGTGTGTATGCTTGTGGAGGCCAGAGGTAAGTGTTGGGTGTCTTCCTCAGCTGCTCTCTACCTTACTTTATGACACAGGGTCTCTGACTGTTCAGCTGTGGCTAGCCCTCCAGCTCCAGCAATCTGTTGTTTTTGCCTCCCCAGCCACGCACAAGCTTTTTGTCTGGGTTTTTTTTTTTTAATGGGTGCAGGGATCTGAACCCAGGTCCTTTGTTTGCATGGCAAGCATTTATTTTACTGATTGTGTCACCCCCCCCCCCCCAACCTGGGATTTTATTCTTACAAAGAGTTATTTTATAAATCAGTTTCTTTGAAAGTATCTATTCCTATTTGGAAGGAGTGGCGGGTTAGCTTTTTAGAAGTCAGTTTCCTACACTGTCCTTATATAAATGCAGGTGTTATGGACCTGTGCACTTAAGCTACATGCTGTGGTCTGTTGCTTCTAAGTTACAAGCCTACATAACATGTTCCTGTATGGAACGCAGTAAGTGGTTGTATCACAATGAACATTTGTGTATGTAAACAGAAGAGGCACTGTAAAAACCGTGTGTGTGTCCGTGTAAGGCAGTATCAATGAATGGCTCTTGCAGGATTAAAAGTTGAGTGTGAGTCATTGACTATGAAAGCGTAGGGTGTGATGGCATTGGGACTGGGGTAAGACTGCTGCTGTCTGTGCCAGTTTGCTTCATAGTGACAGTGTATCTCATGGAGTTAGAAAGATGATCCTAGCACCCATCCAGGAAGAAGAGTGCCCGTTTTTTCTTTTGCTATAGCTTTTAGGGACCCTTGAGAACTTGTATTCATAGTAATTATGTTTATAGGACACTAGGTAATAGTTTGGTACATTTATATTATATATTGATTTAATCAGGATATTTAGGTATCATCTCATACATTAGTTCTTTTGTTATTTTGTTATTTTGGATTCTATGAAACAGTAGTAACTACATAGTAATGACCTATGTAATAGAACACCCATTTCTATTCTTCTGTTATCTTGTTTCCATGTAAGTTTCTCCCCATCCTTACCCTTCTTTTCTCTGTTCCTCCTTCTAGTAACCCACCCACTATTCTGATTACTAGGTCTGTGAGCTCAGTTGAAAAAGAAATTTAAGTTGTTACTGACTCCTTTAAGAAACTAAAGAAAACTGAGCCAGGTGGTGGTGGTGCACGCCTTTAATCCCAGCACTCTGGAGGCAGAGGCAAGTGGATCTCTGTGAGTTCCAGGCCAGCCTGGCCTACAAAACGAGATCCAGGACAGGCTCCAAAACTACCCAGAGAAACCCTGTCTCGAAAAAACAAAAAAAAAACCAAAAAACAAAAAAGAAACTAAAGAAAACTGTATGTTGTCCTTGTGTTAGAGAAATTTTTCATTAAACAGACTTTTGTTTTAGACTTAAGGTTGAAACTTCTTAGGTTAAGAGCCCATTCTTACCAGGATTACATTGAGATGGAGACAAAGGATATCTCTAGGGGTCTGATGGAAGCCTGTAATCCCAGCTGCTTAGGAGGCTCCTGTAGAATTGCAGGTTCAACCCCTATTTGAGCTACAGAAGGAGTCCAAGTAACTTAGAGACTTCGTGGCAGAGCAGAAAGCTGGGAGAAAAAGCCAAAAAGCTGAACACGACGGTTTGCTTTTAATCCCAGCACTCTTGAGGAGGCAGAGGCAGGAGGATCTGTCTACATAGCAAGTACCAGGTTAGCCAAAGCTACAAAGTGATACCCTTTTTTAAAAAGTGGGGAAAAAGAGCTGCTGTCTCTGTTGGCAGAGTGCCTGTCTCCCGTGCAGAAAGCCCTGTGCTCAGAAGCTCAGCATTGGGGAGGTAGGGACAGAAGATCAGAAGTTCAACTCAAGGTTGTTTGGATACTTAGAGTTCAAGGCTAGCCTGGGCTATATGAGACTATGTCTCAAGGAAAAAGAAAAGGGTTGGAAATATAGCTAAATAATGGAGTATTTACCTAGCTTGTGTAAACAAGGTTCAATCTCAACACACACACACACACACACACACACACACACACACACACACACACCATTTGTTTTACTTACTAGGCTTAAGGAATTATATGTAATGCTTGGCAAATTTTTATTTTGTGTCTTCTGTGTTTGTGAAGTAATTCCCTAAAATTGCAGAAGAGCTTTGTCAGAGTAAACAACAAACCCCAAACCTTGATAATTACTGTGTTTATAGGTGTTCAGCCTGTGTGTCTGTCTGTACCCCTTGTGTGTGTTCAGTGCCTGTGGAGGCCAGAAGAGGGTATTAGATCCTCTAGGACTGGAGTTACAGACAGGTGGTTCTGAGCTGCTGGGGTGCTGGGGTCCTCTGGGGGAGCCGTCAGTGCTCTCCAGACAGGTGGTTCTGAGCTGCTGGGGTGCTGGGGTCTCTGGGGGAGCTGTCAGTGTCTCCAGACAGGTGGTTCAGAGCTGCTGGGGTGCTGGGGTCCTCTGGGGGATCCGTCAGTGCTCTCCAGACAGGTGGTTCTGAGCTGCTGGGGTGCTGGAGTCTCTGGGGGAGCCGTCAGTGCTCTCCAGACCACTGTGTCAGATCTTGAAGCAGAAATCACCCAGAACTTTCTCTTCCCCGCCCCCACTTCCCTCTTCTGTCGTTGTGCTTCTGCTGACTGGTCGGGAGCCCTTAGAAAGTACTTGGCAGGATGTCTTACTCATATCCAGGTGTGTCTGCATTCCTAGTGTCACAGTGAATGCTTTCAGATTGTCAAGCTTGTCGGCCTCATGTAGGTACTTCTCACATTTTAAATTTGCTGCTCTTCTCGGTCACTAACAGCCTCAATCCTAAATATTCTAATTACATAAATTCTTTCTACTCACGTCTTATTTACAGTATCCTGTATATTTCACAGTTTATAACCTGTGAGTGTCCAAAGCAATGTGTTTATTCTCTGAACTTTTTCAGTTTTTACTTAGCTGAATAGTGATTGCCTCTGTTCCCCTTCCTTCCCTATGCTAGGTAGGTGGTAAGCACTCCCCCTGGGCCAGTCCCTATTGAATTCCTTTATCATGAATTACAGAAAACAATTTAAAGTCTGTTGAGTAAATTGTAATTTTAAGTACATTTCATTTAAGATTGTTTCCAGATTACTTAGATTAAAATAGAAGACAGTTATCATTGCTTTTAAAGGAATGTAGTGTTGGAAAAACATGAAACTTTAGAGCAAAGACAGATTAATAAATTAGTATTGTTAGGTGAGATGCCCTGGGCTTCTGCAAGAGTATTAAGTTTAGTTGCTGCGTAGTTGAGTACTGCTCTGTTGGAGAGTAAACAGCATGTAGGAAATACTAGATAATTATTTTAATATTTGAAAACTTACTTCTCCCGTAGTTCTTGTACAGATCTGTGAAACTTGTAAATTAATAGGCATATTTTTTTACTCTGTTTTTACTCTGGCAGAAAGTAGTTTCTACAGCAGTTTTACTGCATTGACTTGAGTGTTCTTGAAAGCAGAACTCAAAGAAGCCTACCTAGTGTCTGAGGGTTTCTGATTTTGAGTTGTTCTAGATTCATACTTAAGTAACAATGAATGACTAGGGAGAGCTTTGTTATTTAGAGATGTTGCTGCCATTTGTTTTCTCTCATTTCTTTCTTTTGCTGTTTATGAAACTTGGTGTTTAATCATTTTAAAGGAAGTGTTTCGTTTTCAAGTAGAATTAAAGATAAGGTTCATCTTTTTCTTGCAAAGATTTATTGCAAAAATTTAGGACGACTGCCCCCGACTTGAGCAGGTCTGATCCTTCCTTACTGTTTTTATTGTTTCTGACATGTGTAGCATGCAACGTGCCTTGGAGTGGTAGGTCATGGTGAAGGTGGGCACTCATGCCTCAAGTTCATCTGAGAAGAGCTCAGTGATGAGAAACTACCCGGTCATTTCCACAGTAGGAGATACTGCTTTCTTTCCTTACCTTAGCATGACATGGGTTACTACAAGAAGACATTCACACCTGACTTTGCCACTTCGGAGTAGTCGGGGCATGTATCATTTTTAGACTCAGCATGCCTCATCTCGTGGGAGAGGTATACATAGTTTTGGATATTATGGTGAAGGGATTTAGTCGTGCCCCCCCCCCCCCTTGTTTTGTGTTTATGTGAGCCAGAATACTTTTGGGAAGTGGAAAAGGAATGGTCTACAAAACCCTTTGTTTTGTAAGTCTGTACAGTGTGTGTGATAGTGTATGCCTGTAATCCCAGCACCTGAGTAACTGAGACAGGAGGATCTGAGATCAAGGCTAGTCTGGGCTACATAATAGAACCCTGGCTTAATAAGTAACCCCCCCCACACACACACACACACATGCTTGATGGCTGATTTTGAAAAAGTATGATTAAAACATGCATCTTTATTTCCCTTCTCCCATTCTCTCTGTTCAGTTCCTTCTCTTGGAGGCAACCTCTCATAGGAGCCTTTTCTTTCAAGTAGTTACTAGGACCTTAGAGACTTATTTAATTCTCTTCTTCTTTAACAAGTTCTTTTACTAGCTACATAATACTCCATTTTGATATATCTCTGTGATGTTTATTTTGCAGATTAAAAATTTTTTTAAGTCTTATATGTATGGGTGTTTTTCCTGAATGTATGACTATGCACCATGTGTGTATGCCTGGAGGCCCTGGGGGCCAGAAGAGGGTGTAGATTCCCCTGTCACTGAAGTTACAGTCTTGAGCCACTGTATGAGTGCTGGGAATCAAACCTGGGTCCTTTGCAGGAACAGCCAGTGCAGAGCCATCTCTCCAGTCCCCAGCTTACAGATTTTAAAAAGCTTTCCAGCTATTGGAATTTCATTGTGGTAAAAAACAAAAACCCAGATTTAATACTCTAGTTCTGTTGTTTTTAAGACTTTCTGGCCTAGCACAGGTCTGTCTTGATACTGGGGGAGGTGGGGTTTTGTTTTGTTTGCTTTGGTTAGGTGTATATGTGTACTTGTGCTGGTGGTAGTTTTCGAGACAGGACCTTGTGTAGCTGAGGTAGCTTTCCTACTCACTTTATAGATGAGGATGACATGAAACTTCTCCAAAGCTTCTGCTCAGCTGCCTTAGAACCCAGGCCCACTGTCTAGGCATGGCACTGCCCACGGTGGGCTGGGCCTCCTGCATCAATTAGTAATGAAGAAAATGCCCCATAGACATGCCCACAGGCTAGTCTGATGGAAGCAATCCTCAGTTGAGACTCCTTCCGAGATGTGTTTAGCTTTGTGTCAACAACTAACCAGCTCAGTAATAATGTGGGTGGTTTTTTTTTTTTTTTTTTTTTTTTTGTCATTTGTGGTTTTGTTTCATTATATGATTGGAGAGCACTACTAGATGCTGATTTAAAGGCAGGCAGGTAGCATGTACTCCTCCACCCTAATGGATCAGGCTGTGGTCTCATATAGTAAGACCCTTGGAGTATAGAGATGAGTGATGACATGCAAACTGTGTGTTTAGTACCTTGATTCTGGGTCAAAAGCAACTACAGTGTTTATTATCAGTTGCTTATTTAGTTTTCTTAGTGTTGAAACTTTCTTCACAGCTCTTGGACAAGCACAAGACTATAGAGAGCATGGTGGAGCTTTTAGACTTGTATCAGATGGAGGATGAAGCCTACAGCAGCCTTGCAGAGGCCACAACCGAACTCTACCAGTATTTACTTCAGCCATTCCGAGACATGCGAGAGCTCGCCATGCTGCGAAGACAGCAGATCAAGGTAGTGTTGTTATTACTGTTGTTATTGTTATTATTTAAAGCATAAGCTGTAGCGACTCTAGTTCTGAGGCTGGCTAGTCACACATTGTAATTACCAAAGAAGCTTTTAAATAATGCAAACATATTCTTGGCCTTCCTTCTCCAAGGTACCTTGTGTGGGGACAATAAGTACACATATTGTTGTACTCTTAATTGAACTTTTGAAAAATACTGAATTGTCAGTTATTTTAAATACATATGACACTTGGAATAAAAGGGTGTCAGGAACCTAAGACTGGATATTAGAATTTACTTCTAAAAATCAACTGTAGCCACTTCTTGAGAATCTAGCGAAAGGCACAGAAGAACTAGATATGGTGTCCACCAATGTAACGGTAACGCCCGCGTTACTGTCACCCATTCACCATGTCCGAGCGAGGGGCTGCGGATAAAAAATAGAGACAAGAAACAGCGAGTCATTCGCCACGGCTGTAAGCCGGGTGCCAGCCGAATGCCGTTTATTGAAAGAGGGAGGAAACCTTAAATACAGGCTTACAGTACAATGGGAGATCCCCGGAGGGCAGAAGTTTGCTACTGAATGTTCTACATTCTTGCATCTAAGCTGTTAACGCCCAATATGCAGGATACACAAACAAGGAACTTCCCTAAAGCATTCAGGAGGGTGGATACCGGCAGGGAATTAGAATAGGGAGGACATCTGGTCAAGGTCGGCAAGCAGGCAACGGCTTTACTCAATATGGGAGGAGACCAGGGCCCTACACACCAACACTGGACTGCTTGCAGTACTTGTAGACATCACCTTTGCAGTTCAGCATTGACTCTTCAAATTTTAGTTTCGTCCTTAGAGGTATGTTAATTAACAGGTGTGTATTGCATGTTCATTTGAGAAAATCTATAGACTGTATGAGCGAGCTGCTGTCACTGCTTATTCCGTTTTTCTTGGGAACTGTGAGGAGGAACAGATCATATTTATTTCATTTGTACCTTTCTCTGAGGTAAAAAATATTTGACTGCATTTGTTATAAGCTATTGCCTCTCATACTATCAACCACTACCATTTTATTCTTTGTGCTTCTTAGGAATGCTTGCTACATAGAGGCATATTTCCTAGTAATTCATTACACCTAGTTATTGAGTTCATAGTCTATCAGATGAGTATGTTAGTGGTACTATTACACAAATTACTCATTTATTTCCTTATCTGTAGCTAGTAATATTCACCAATTTAGGTGACTGTAATTCCAAAGAATGTCTTAAAATTATATTATTTATTTTACTAATTAATTTTTTTTTTTTTTTTTGAGACAAGGTTCTCTGTGTAACAGTACTGGTTGTTCTGGAACTCGCTTTGTAGACCAGGCTAGCCTCAAACTCACAGAGATTTACCTGCCTCTGCCTCCCAAGTTCTGGGATTAAAGGCGTGCGCCACCACTGCCTGGCTACTAATTACTATTAAGTTAGAAAATAAGACACATTTAAAAATGAAATTATAATTGATTTGACAAAGTATTTGTTATAAGTACAACTAAAAACACTTGCTTATTACATAGTATTATGTGGATGTGATATAGTTTAGTTATTAGCATTTCTTTTGCTGTGATGAAGCACCATGACCAAAAACAACTTGGGGAGGAGAGGGCTTTTTCAGCTTAAAGTTCCCCATCACAGCCCATCACTAAGGGAAGTCAAGACAGGAACCCAAAACGGGGCAGGAACCTGGAGACAGGAGCTGATGCTGAGGCCATGGAGGGGTGCGGCTTTCTGCCTTGCTCCCCTGGCTTGCTCAGCCTGCTTCTCTGCTTTCTTAGAGCACCCAGGAGCACAGCCCAGGGGTGACGCCCCACAGTGGGCTGTGTCCTCCCCCATCAGTCAAGAAGAGGTACCAGAGGCTTCCCCACAGGATATCTAGTAGGAGGCATTCTCTCAGCTGAGGTTCCTTCTTTCAAAGTTACTGGCTTTGTATCAGGTTCACATAAAACTAACCAGCACAATAATTGAGACTTGTATTTGGTTTATAACCAAGCTAGCTATATCAGCAAAATTTCAAAATCTCTTTTTACATTTTTTGTTTTTGTAGTGGTTAAATTGAACCTAGGGATTTATGTTTTACCATCTTAATTCCTGGAAATTATTTTATCTTAGTTTATGAAGATAAATTCATGCCTAAAATAGAGGTAGAAACATGTCTCACTCTGACCTGTTGGTGCAGTGTGTATTGTGTGTAGAGATAATTTAAAAGTTATAAAGTAGGGAAAGTAGCAGAATGTATACTCACCACTCCACTACTCCTAATGCTGACATTTATTCTGCAGCTACATTTCGTGTGTCTGTCTGAGTGAGACACTATTATAAAGGCACTTTCTAACTGGTAGTCTGCAGGGGGTTTGGTTAGTCCAGTCCGTATTGCTTGTGTTGCCGTGTTCCCCAAAGACTGCTGTATTCCAGTAGGGTTGGTCTTAGAACTGTCTCTGGAGGAACTGACTTCGCTCTGCACCCTGGAGACATCAGGTGTGAAGCTGAAGCGCAGGAGTGTTTATGATATGTTGTTAGAGAGAGGTCTAAAATAACCATTGAAGGCTCTTGCTGAAGACCCTAGAAAAAGCCAGTGCTAGAATGTTTGCTTAGCTCCACAAAACAAGCAAGTTAAGGGAAAAAAACAAAAAAATTGAGTGGAAAGCAGAGAAAACTTAGACAGAAATCAGTGAAACCTAACCCTGGTTACGTGAAAAATATGTATTTCAGTGTATTGTAGAAACTTAGTCTAAATGTTTTGTTTTTTTGAAGAAAGCAGTAAACATTGTGAGAGAGGGAGTCGGGGAGAAGAGAGAGATGTTTTGTTTTGTAACAGGGTCTCTCTCTCTGTGTAGTCCTGGCTGTCCTGGAGCTCACTCTGTAGACCAGGCACCAGCACAGTCTCCTGCCTCTGCCTCGTGCATGCTGGGACTAAGGCGTGCGCCACCGGTGACTTTCCGCTGCTTCCATTTCCATCCTTTCCCTGCTTTACTCAGGATTGATTATTCTGGAGGGCTGACCAGTCCAAAAAGTCTGTAAAATAGCACAGAAAAGCATAATAAAAAATATAAAAAAGTAAAAATAATACATAAATTGGAAAGACTGAAGTAAAGCCCATTATTTTAGAAGGAGCATGTAGAAAATTCTGAGGAATCTTAAAAGAGTTGTTAGGAAGAATTTGTTTAATGGAATTTTGGTATACAGTCAGTATGAAAGATTTGGTTGCATATTGTCTTCTAGATGTGAACAATTTAAAATTTTAAAATGAAAATGACACTTACCTTAGCTTTTTTTTTTTTGTTTTTTTTTGTTTTTTTTTGTTTTTTTGTTTTTTGAGACAGTTTCTCTCTGTAGCTTTGGAGCCTGTCTTGGAACTCACTCTGTAGACCAGGCTGGCCTCGAACTCACAGAGATCCACCTGCCTCTGCCTCTTGAGTGCTGGGATTAAAGACGTGCGCCGCCGCCACCACCACCCAGCTCATTAACAATTCTTGAACACAAAACTTTCAGTAATGAGTTTTACTAAAATAGACTAAAGCACTGTACAGTAAGAACTGTAAAACAATGCTGAGGTCACTCTGTAGTAGAGCACCTGTCTTACCATGCCTTGTTGTCCCCAGCTGCACAGAATAAATAGACAACAAAATTTTGCAGAAATTGTAGAATGCCTAACTTGAGTGGTATTGCACATTAATAGCTTGGAAGACTCAATAATGTTTATAGTAAGTCTGTCAATATGTTGGTCTGTTTTCTGTTACTGCAACAAAATGTCCAGAGCAGGTTCTTAATACCAAGGGCAGATAGGTTAGTAGTCTAAATCCTGGTGCGGGCTCTGCTCTGGCGAGGGCATCAGTGAACCACCTTTGGTGGTTGGGGTAACAGGAGTGCCAGCATTCTAGTGTGCCCTAAGCTGATCTGAGAGCCTCTTACAGCCCGCCCCATCACCACCCTGGGAACCAAGTTCGCAACACATGGGCCTTTGGGGGTTAAAGAGACATAGTTTAAACCATAGTAGTGAGATCTCACTTAATTGATATATTGAATAAAATCAATTTTAGCAATGCCTTTACAATTTATTTTTATTTAAAGTTAATCTTTAACTTAGCAATTAAACTATTTTCATATACAGCAGTGTTTTCTATTTTTTTTTTTTTTTGGGTTTTTTTTTTTTTTTTTTTTTTTGGTTTTTCGAGACAGGGTTTCTCTGTACCTTTCCTGGGACTCACTTGGTAGCCCAGGCTGGCCTCGAACTCACAGAGATCCGCCTGGCTCTGCCTCCCGAGTGCTAGGATTAAAGGCATGCGCCACCACTGCCCGGCGTTTTCTATTATTTATATGCTGTACAAAGGCTAAATTGTGTGTGGTGGTGCATACATACCTTTTGACCCCAGCACTCAGGAGACAGAGGCGGCTGATCTCTGAGTTCGAGGCCAGTCTGGTCTACAAAGCAAGTTCTAGGACAGCCAGGGCTGTTACACAGAGAAACCCTGTCTCAATAACCTGTGCCCCCCCCCAAAAAAAAAATTAGAAGGGCTAAATTGAACTAGTAGTTAGTATCTTACATACTTTACCAAATTTTGGTGCGAACACTTAAGATCTGCTGTTACATTTTTAAAGAATATTACATATTGATAAGTATATTTTACTATGTTGTAACAGATTTTTTAACTTAGTCTTTCTAGCTGAAATTTTGTGCCTTTTAACTAAAATCTTCCCTAAACCCCAAATCCCTGTCTTCTACATGAGTTCATACCATTCTACTGTTTGTTAAAGGCTAACTGACATTTTTATATGTGTACGCGCGCACGCGCGCACACACACACACACACACACACACACACACACACACACACTCCCATGTTTTCTTTGTCCATTAATCTGTTGATGGACACGTGTTCATTCCATCTCTCTTACTGTGAGTAATGCTGAAGTTAACATTGGAACCTCAGCATACTGACATCACGTCCTTGGTCATATATCTAGAAGTAGGACTGGAAGAATATGTGGTCTGTTTCTAGTTGTCTGAGGAGCCACCATAATAGTTAACACTAATACATTTCCACAACAGTGCAAAAACCTCCCTTTCTTCATCTCCTTTCCAATATTGGTGATCTTTTGTCTTTTTGATAGTATCCATTTAAATAAGAGTGAGATCATACCTCATTAGGGGTTTGACTTAATTTCCTTAATGATTAGTGACATAGAATATTTTTCATATACTTGTCAGCTTAGGCCCTTGGCCCATTTTTTAAATTGTCTCCTCCTATTTGGATACTCATCTTTCACAAGATGTCTGGTAGTGAGTGAAATCCAGGTTCTTTTGAAGCCACTCAGTTCCCTTACCACAGAGCTGCATCCATAGCCTCTCACTGCCCAGTCTGGCCTTGGTCTTTGTGTCTGCTTTGCTGGCACCCCAAGTAGCTGGGATTACAGGTGCATGCTAGTACACCCATTTCACACTCTTGGATGGTGTATTAAGAAGCTCTGACCGGGCTGGAGAGAGATGGCTCAGTGATTAAGAGTGCTTACTGCTTCCAGAGGATCTTAATTTGGTTCCCAGCACCCATAATGGGTGGTTCATAACCATCTGTAACTCCAGCTCCAGGGGATCTAATGCCCTTTTCTGGCCTCTACTGGTGACACAGTAAGTCTTTTAAAAAAACGTTCTTGATAATCACTTATCATTGAACAAGCAGCCCCAGTGCCTAGAAAAGTTACATTGTGCTACAATATCAATAAGGAGAATCTTAAGCTAGGTGTTCCCAGTATCTTAACAATGCGCAGAAATTCCATAATAAGTTCTTATAAAACGCAGTATCCTAGCAAAGATGTACTTGTATAATAAGGAGTTCCATGCCAGAGAATTTGTATTTATAAATTAGTTTTATTCTCCTGGCTACCTAAACTGACACACACCTTTTTCCATGTTAAAACAGGCTCTGTTTTCTTTCTAGCCTTGAAATTCCAAACAGAGCTGTCATTGTTTTTAGCACGCAATTCAACTGAACAGGGCTGCTGCGACATCTTCAAGTTTCCCAAGTTAGGAAAAGAAGTTGGGAGAGGATTGTTGCTTAGTGTCTTGAGCACAGTAGAATGACTAGGCAAGGTTTCTGGCAGTTGGTTGCAGCATCAGAGCTGCCAAGTTCAAAAGTCATCCACAAAGCATCAGTGTGTGTGTGTGTGTGTGTGTGTGTGTGTGTGTGTGTGTGTGTGTGTGTGTGATGTTGAAGCATGTGTGTATTTTGTTGTGAGGTGCAGACACAAGTGCTAATCCAGCAGCAGTGTGCAAGTTCTCTTCAGATGAGTGCACTGTCGTTTGGTTTTTAACCTCCTCCCACAAAAGCCATAATAGAAAATTTGAGTCTTCTAGGTGTCCATCCCTCCTTTTGTCTGTCGATGGGAGGTGCAGCGTTTATTCATGCAGGTGGAAATGATTTCCGTCTTAATGTTCTGAGTTTTGAGTTTGTACATTCTTTGTTGTGTTTATTAAGTTTCTTTTCTGTAGTTAAGTCTGTTGAGGTTTGATCAGAAAATCAAGCTAGCAATATCAACAGAGAGTGTTCTGATACTAAGATTTGTTAACTAGGTATAAAGTAAAGCAGGTAATAAAGGAAGGCAAGAAAGTAAGCTACCTCAAGGAAGCAATTATAAAAACAGCCACCACTTTTTTAGAGGTGAAAGAACAAAGGGAAGGGACTGGATTTATTAAGCACAAAGGGCAGGTCCCCTGGAGCTATGTCCTTATAAAAGGATGTTGCTTCTTGTAGTAGCCTTGATGGAGAGATCCAGACCTCTAAGGATAGGGCACTTGGTGTGCTGGTACTGGCTGTCTTGGAAAAGGTAAAGTTGCATTATAAGGCTGATTTTGAAAAAGCTGCAGCCTTGATTTTGTTGTTGAGGAAGGAACTGTTGGTGCTGGAATTTAAAAAGCAAGTCTGGGGTGATACCTACAGGTACAGCAGAGTTAAAGATACGCAGATAGGGCTGGAGAGATGGCTTAGAGGTTAAGAGCACTGCTTGCTCTTCCAAAGGTCCTGAGTTCAATTCCCAGCAACCACATGGTGGCTCACAACCATCTGTAATGAGATCTGGTGCCCTCTTCTGGCTTGCAGGGATATGTGCAGACAGAACAATGTATGCATAATAAATAAATAAATCTTTGAAAAAAAAAGATATGCAGATAGAAGGAAAAAGGGCATCTCTTGCCATCCAACCTTTCTATTGATAGTACCTGGAAAGGGTTTGCAGATTCTAAACCTAGCATTACAAGGTAGTAGGAGGTTGAACTGGAAGATGAGGCAAAAAGGCCTCTGTAGTACCTGGGATCTCAGGCATGCCACACCATGATCATTTAAATGGATGATTGATTTGATAAGGTATTTGTGAAAGAAAGATCTTGTGGTTAATTAGTAACAGAACCATGTCTTCTAATTTTGCAAATAAGTAAATAAATAAATGAATTCTGTATCACTAATGTATCCCCCTTCCATTGCATTATAAATTTCCAGTGAGGAATACTGCCTCCTACTCATTTTTGTACTCTGAATCATCTGGTACATTGGTGTGTTATGTCGTTCCCTGCCCCCCCCCCCCGTTACATTTTTTATTGTATTTACATGCATGAGTGTTTGCTTACATGTATGCATGTGCACCATATCTATGCCTGGTGCTCATAGAAGTCAGAAGAGAGAGGGCATTGGCTCCCTAGACTGTTGTGGATGGTTGGTTGCAAACCACCATGTAGATGCTGGGAAACAAACCCAGATCCTCTGCAGTAGCAGTAAGTTCTCTTACATGCTGAGCTGTCTCTGCTGTCTCCACACTGGTCTCTTTATTTAAATTACACACTTAATATTCACAACAAAGTTCCAAAAGAGAAGTGAACAGTATACAAAGCATATATATATATGTGACTCCTGAAGTGGTTTGCATATTGGGGAGAACAAATCCAGTATAAATGACTATCACGAACCAAGGTGCCATACTAGACATGTTGGGACAGCCATGCTAGCACACGCTTGTCATCCAGCAGCAAGTCAGGAGGCAGAGATGCTCCTCCTGCCTGCCTGTGCTTGACACCGGTTTCTAGTCCCCCAAACAGGACTCACACAGAGACATTGGGTCCTGATGCTATCGCCGCTTCTTCCTCCTCACTGTACACTGCCCAGAGAGGCCCCTCACACTTACTGTCTTTGATCTTCCTAGAGGAGAATAGGGAACTTGGTTAATGTGCCTTTAGCCCATTCATTGGTATAGTTTGTTAGCCCAAAGAAGAAATGAAAGTTTCTTCCTATTTATTAGTTTATGTACAGCACCACTTTTTCATTGTTAAACATATCTGATCCAGTGAAGACAGTGGAAAATGTAGGGTCTTTTCTTGGCCTTTCTCCTTTTCTCTTCACTCTTCTCTCTTTTCTCACTTTGCCTTTTGTAGCTAGAGTTTTCCTGCCTGGCCCACGGTCAGGACAAATCTCTCTCACCTGCCAGTCCCGCAGCTGCTCAGACCCAACCAAGTAAACACAGAGACTTACATTGCTTACAAACTTTATGGCCGTGGCAAGCTTCTTGGTAACTGTTCTTATATCTTAAATCAACCCATTTCTATTAATCTATAAGTTGCCACGTGGCTCATGGCTTACCGGTATCTTAACATCTTTCTCATGGCGGTGGCTGGCAGCGTCTCTCTGACTCAGCCTTTCGCTTCCCAGAATTTTCCCCTCTGCTT
Organism: Peromyscus eremicus; assembly: GCF_949786415.1. NCBI lineage: Eukaryota > Metazoa > Chordata > Mammalia > Rodentia > Cricetidae > Peromyscus > Peromyscus eremicus. Next base: position 59,070,751 of record NC_081427.1, read on the forward strand.
GTCCCGCCTATACTTCCTGCCTGGCTACTGGCCAATCAGTGTTTTATTTATACAGAGCAATATCCACAGCAGCCTTTCTTTTGACAAGGTCTCATTTTGTGGATCAGGCTGACCTGAAATTCACAGCTGCCTCTCAGCTTTCTGAGTGCTGGGATAACAGGCATGGCAGGAACCACAGGCCTGGGAGAAACTGCAGCTTGTGTTCTTGTAGGGCTGCAGATGGAGCTCTGCCGCTGCCTTACATCCTGGCCCTGGGAAGTGCAGTTTTTGAACAGGGAGAAAATGACTAATCCAAAATCTGCCACCTGAGGATGACATTAGTAGTACATTTTACATGCTTTGTCTTTATTTCTCTGGAAATTCATTATGTAATTGAAACTTATTTCATCTGTGATGTATCCACCTACTGTTACAGCATAATTTCGTGTTAGGAGAAACTTTTGGATTTTATGACTGTGTCATACACAGCGTTCTCACTCCATGTCTGGTCTTCATTTCCCCTTTATTTCAAACAACCCTCAGTGTGTGTGAACAGCTCTAGTTATTCCTCAAAGATGCTTTCTCCTTGAACTTCTCCATCTCAGCTCTTTCTTGCTGTTGGGTACCTTTTCCTAGTGAACACTCACTTTGTGTGTGTGTGTGTGTGTGTGTGTGTGTGTGTATGTGTGTGTGTGTGTGTGTGTAGTGTGCCATGGGTGACTTACATTTATCTGTTTTTCATTTACTGTGTATGGGTATTTTCCTGCATGTATATCTGTACACCACATGTGTGTCTGGTACCAACAGAAGCCAGAAGAGGGTGCCAGATCCCCTGGGACTGGAGTTACAGATAGCTGTGAATCACCATGTGGGTGCTGGGAATTGAATTTGGGTCCTCTAGAAAAGCAGCCAGTGCTCTTGATTGCTGAGCTATTTCTCTAGCCCCATCCTACCCCCCCCCCCTTTTTTTTTTTTTTGCTGTTTTTTTGTTTTGTTTTGTTTTGTTTCGTTTTCTGAGACAAGGTCTTTCTATATAGTCCTGATTGTCCTAAAACTTACTGTGTAGACCAGGCTGGCCTTGAACTCAGAGATATCTGCCTCTGCCTTCTGAATGCTAGGATTAAAGATGTGTGCCAACATTCTTCTTGTTTTTCATTGTTTTAACAGTATTACTAATTTTCTTTCCCCTCATGCTTCAGCCTTTTAAGAGCTGGGGTTACAGACATGGGCCACCATACTCTGCTTAAATGTTTCTTATTTAATTTTTTTAAATCAGTCTCCTGGATATGATAAATCAGGATTATATGTGTCTACGACCCATTTCTGTTCATTTTGTTCTCACTTTTGTTCGTGACTTTGGTAATACATAGCTGGTTTGTTTTTATCTTAAAGGGATAGAATGTTTGCTTGGGATATGCCAGGCCTTAGTGCTTGAAAAAGGAAAACAATAAATAAAAGAAAATTTATGTAGAGTATTTTTAGTATGCACTTGAGCAGATTTTTACAATATCGCCAATCTTCAAATCTTTTAATATTTAATGTCCTTTAAATAAAATTACTGTACAGATAATTGTTAACCTAAAATATTACTATTGTAAGTGAGAAAATAAGTTGCTCATTATCTCACCACTCAGAAATGAGCAAACGCTTTGCTTTGTATTGTTTCTACATATGTAGAAGGGAAGGGAGGGTGGAGGAAGGTCGAAAGGGAAGGATGGAGGGCAGATTCCCATGTCAGATATCTTCAGTGTGGCTACTGAGTCACTCAGTTTAAATATCACCAATGGTAACAAGTAATGTGCTTTATTTTAGCACCAAGCCTGGCTACTTCCTGGCATGTAACATTCATTAAATGTTTGAGGAATGAGTAAAGGATTTCTTCCTCTTTTTCTCTGAAGATTTCCATGGAGAATGATTATCTGGGACCTCGAAGAATTGAGAGTCTACAGAAAGAAGACGCTGACTGGCAGCGGAAAGCTCACATGGCTGTGTTGTCTATTCAGGATCTCACTGTCAAATATTTTGAAATAACAGCTAAAGCTCAGAAAGGTAAGCTTCAGTAAGATTCCGTGGGCACTTTTGGAAGGCTTGTAGTTACATTTTTTTATGTTTAGAATAATTGTATAGTTGGGTCAGTGTGACTCACCTCAGCAGAGAGTAACCAGTATTAGCAAGTCAAGGTATCCTTTCAGCTCCTCCTAGGCAAATGTGTATGACCGTACGCTCTGTACAGAAGAAAAGCTGGAGTACTATTGTGGGAGCCACCAGAGAAGACTTCTCAGACGAGACGGGTTTAAGTCTTTTATCAGCTGTTACTTCACTAAGTGTTCGGGATCCCAGTGTAGTCCTGAGCCTTTACCAGGGTGAGCTTTTAAGCACAGAATCTATGTTCTGGGTTGACATAGTTCAGTTAACAAGAACAGTTAGCCAGAAGTGGTACTACAGAAGCCAAAGAAAGCAAGGTTAAGGCATTCAGAGACTTTCTCAGATTATGGACTTGGATGGATTGGTCTTTGTTTTCATTTGGCAGGTGGTGCTGCCTCCATGTGTTTTATGGCCTGATTGTACTTCTATCATGGAGTTAGTTGTGCTGAGGTCTGGGGGCCTACTGAGGTCTGAGGCCCTGTTACAAGTACAGAAACAGATGCAGTAAGGTCATTTCATCTTGGATAAGGCCAGTTAATGGAAAAACATGATTGAAACAAATAACTAACTATAAACACAAATGAATTTTTTATAAAGCTAAACTTCACAGACTTGACTTTAAAATGTATCATACTTAAAATAGAACATGTCCCCTCCTCCCAGTACACTCTACTTTATTGATCTTACAGTTGTTTTAATATTTGACTACAATTTTAATAGATGCTCAGAATTTTTGTTTTTTGTTTTTGTTTTTTGAGACAGGGTTTTTCTGTGAAAAGTCGTGGCTGTCCTGGAACTCGCTCTGTAGACCAGGCTGGCCTTGAACTCACAGAAATCCGCCTGCCTCTGCCTCCCAAGTGCACCACCACTACCGCCTGGCAATGGTCAGAAATTTAAGAAAGATAGAAGTATATTTGATATAAAACAGACAATAGGGATATTTTGTTTGAGACATTAAAATTGAGGTTCAAGGAGATGCTAAGTTGAAAAGTTTGGCTCTATTGTTAATATGCCTATTCATGCCGCATTAAATAATAAAAAGGTTCTTCCTCTTTGAGTAGTTTAGACTAAGAGTGAACATAAACTTTAATTTTGTCTTCTGTTCATCTGCAATTTGTGGTTTGTTGTCTATCTGTTGTGTGTGTATGATGATTGTTGTCTTCCCCTGACAAAGGGCTTTGCTCCATATTTATCGAACAGCACAGAAAACATGATATGGGAAAGAAATGAGGAATTGTCTTCTATAAACATTTTAGAGTTTTACAAGAGATGTTTTACTGATACAAGCTGACCCAAGATAGTACTCAAAACTGCAAACATGTTATCAGCTTATATCCACATGTTGCTTCCAACATTTATGGTGGATGTTTGTTTTCTTTAAGGTTGCTTTCAACCTGTTGGCTTCTTCAGCAAATGATTACCACAACACACGCATATTCTAGGTCAGTGGCATGGAAGTGTATATAGTATAAGATCAAAGCTATGCATTTAGCTTATTGTACAATATGATTATGTGGAAAGTTGAAGGTATAGTAAGGGTGGGTTCATTGTTTTCTTAAGGGCAAGTTGACAGGCTGAACACACAGTAGGGAAACAGATTGAGCACATATAGTCAAGGCATGTTATTAATGTGGTTCAGGCAAGGTCTGGCAAAAATTCAGTTTTTGAAGGCAAGAAATATTTTCAGGAAAAGCTGTTCCCTCAGTCGTTTAAGAACCACTAAGAACAGCAGTGACTATAGCAACAAAGCTCAGAGAGACAAAGAAAAGGAGCACAGCTTCTAAGGAAGCAAATTCCTTTTCTCTCAGATCAGGAACACAGGTGATTTTTAAAGTCTGTAAGTCAAGAAGTAGCCATGTGTTTAAAGTAAGCAGGAACAGGGGTGGTAAGCCTAAGGAGCTGACTTACAGTTACCTTTTAAGATGTATCTAAGTTACTGTGAACTTATTTCTTCTTAAAGGAGTTCTGGAGCTGGAGAGATGGCTCAGCAGTTAAGAGCACTGACTGCTCTTCCAAAGAACCAGGGTTCTATTCCTGACACCCATGTGGTGGCTCACTTTTGTCTGTTAACTCCAGTTCCAGAGAATCCAATGCCCTTTTCTGACTTCCATGGATACCATGCGTACATGGTGTGTGCACATGCAGGCAAAACACCTGTACATATAAATAAAGGATTTCTGGAAAATTTTCTTTTTTTGTTTTTCTTTTCTTTTCTTTTTTTTTAGACAGGGTTTCTCTGTGGAGTTTTGGTGCCTATCCTGGATCTTGCTCTGTAGTCCAGGCTAGCCTCGAACTCACAGAGATCTGCCTGGCTCTGCCTCCCGAGTGCTGGGATTAAAGGCATGTGCCACCACCGCCTCATGATTTCTGAAAATTTTAAGGCAAAAAATTACTAAATTCTTATCTTAGTCAGTGTTCTATTGCTGTGAAGAGATACCATGACCACAGCAACTTTTACAAAAGAAAACATTTAATTTGAGCTGGCTTACAGTTCAGAGATTTAAGTCCATTATCATCATGGTGAGATATGATGGAGTGCAAGCAGACATGGTGGTGAAGAAGGAGCTGAGAGTCCTAAATATCAGTCTGCAGCAGCAGGAAGTGAACTGTGTGCTAGGTATAGCTTGAGCATAGCAGACCTCAAAATCTACCCCCACAAGGCCACACTTCCTCAACAAGGCCACACCTACTCCAACAGAGTCATATCTCCTAATAGTGCCACTTCCTGTGGGGGCCATTTTCTTTCAAACCATCACATTCTACTCCCTGGCTACCATTATGATAGGCTTGTAGCCATATCATAATGCAAAAATACATTCAGTCCAACTTCAAACGTTCTTTTAGTCTTTAACAGTCTCAAATGTATTTAAAATCTGAAGTCCAAAGTCTCTTGTGAGATTCATGCAATCTCTTAACTCTAATCCCTGGTAAAATCAAAATAAAAAAGCATATCACATACTTCCAGCATATATGGCACAGGATATACATTACTATTCCAAAATGGAGAAAGGGGGGATAATGAGAAAATACTGGGCCAAAGCAAGACCAAACTCCCCCTGGGCGAACTCCAAACTCTGTATCTCTATATCTGATGTCAAAACACTCTTAAGATTTCCAGCATCTTTCAGCTTTGTTGAGTGCAACACACTCCTCTCTCTTTCGGGCTTGGTTCCATTCCTTGTTAGCAGCTTTTCTCAATAGGTATCCCACAATTTTGTGGTCTCTAAGACAATTCAGGCTTCACCATTACAGCTTCACACAATGGCCTCTGGGCTTCCATGCAAGGATAACCTTGCCCATGCCTGGCCTCAGTGGCTTTTTTTAGTCTTAGAGGAAGATTCCATAGCCCCTTTCTTCTATCCTTGACTCTACAGCCAAACCCACATGGCTGAATCTCTGCCAAGTTCTGCTGCTTTCTGGGGTTGGAACCTGGTCCCCTTGTTCAGTTACATTTTCACCAGCTTTCTGTCTTTCATGGCCTAAGCTTAGCTGCCCTGCAACTTGCTCTGTAGACCAGGCTGACCTCAAACTCAGAGAAGCCCCAGCCTCTGCCTTCTGATTACTGGGATTAAAGGTGTGCACCACCATGCCTGGACCAAAACTGTTCTTTAATTCCTGTTCACAAGTTGGAAGCTTAGCTGGGTAGGCTCTTGCCCTGAGGTTGCCACTCCCTTTATTCCATTTCTTAATCTGTTTATTGTCTTGAACCCAGGACTTGGCTTCATTCTACTTCCTGGTGTCCCTTTCCTCCTCAAATTGTACATCTTGTATTTTTCTTTGCTCTACTTGCTCCTTTTCATTATAGATGTTCATAAGAGTCAACACTAGTAACCACATGACAGAGTCTATACTAAGCTGTTTTGAGATCTCCTTTACCAATGCACCTAATCCAAAACTTTTCACTTTAGCCTCAGGCAGACTCTTTGTACAAGGGCAAAAAACAGTCACTTTCTTCACCAAAACATTACAAAAAATGATCTCTAAACAGCATACTAAAATTCTGCTCTGAAACCTCTTGTGCCAGGCCCCCACAGTCCAAATCTACCTCCAGCACCACTGTCTTCCATGTTCCTACTAGTATGACCCATTAAGCAGCATTTAAAGTATTCCACTGCTTTCCTAACCCAAAGTACCAAAATCCAAATTCCTTCAAACAAAAATATGGACAGGCCTATCACAGCAATACCCCAGTTCCTGATACCAACTTCTGCCTTAGTTAGGTTTCTATTGCTGTAAAGAGACAACATGACCACAACTCTTGTAAAGGAAAACCTTTAATTGGGCTAGCTTACAGTTTCAGAGGTTTAGTCCATTGTCATTTTGGCAAGACATGCAGGCAGACATGGTGCTGGAGAAGGAGCTGAGAGTTCTACATCTTGATCTGTAGGCAACAGGAAGTAAACTGACTTACTGGGCGTGGCTTGAGCATATATGAAACCTCAAAGCACACCCCCAGAGTGACATAATTCCTCTAATAAGGCCTTACCTACTCCTAAGCCACACCTCCTAATAGTGTCACTCCCTGGGGACCATTCTCTTTCAAATCATCACAATTCTGTATTGTAAAAGATGGTTAGGACAAAGTAACAATACAAAATAAATCACCTTTTAAAATATGAAAGAAGATACCAGCAAGTATATCTTTTATTGTATTTTGAACTGATCTAATTGCCAACTTCTGTAAGAAAGCATCTATCATTTATTAAAATGTCATTGGGCATAAAGATACAGAATTAAGGTTTCAGGTGGTAGCATTGTCAATGTTCCTATCAGTATTTTTTATTTGTTTGTTTATTTTGGGTTTTTTCAAGACAGGGTTTCTCTGTGTAGTTTTGGTGCCTGTCCTTGATCTCGTTCTGTAGACCAGGCTGGCCTCTAACTCACAGAGATCTACCTGCCTCTGCCTCCATATATTAAAGGTATATGCCTCCATTGCCCAGCTTATTTTTATTTATATGCATGTATCTATGTGGTTATATATAATTTTTTTTTTAATGCACTCACATGGAGGCCCAAGGCATTGGCTCTCCTGGAACTGGCTTTATAAGTCTTTGTGAGCTGCCCATTGTGGGTGCTGCTAGTTGACCTTGGGTCCTCTGGAAGAGCAGTTGGTGTCCTAATCACTGAGCCATCTATCTAGTTCTACTTTCTTTAAACTGGAAGACATTAGCTGTCGATCAGCAATTAGTGTCTGAGCCAGGCCTGTGTTATCACACACTAAGTTCTTCCTTTCTGTGCAGTGATGCCACACACTGTTAATCCCAGCACCCAGGAGGCAGAGGCAAGCAGATCTCTGAGTTTGAGGCCAGCCTGGTCTACAGAATGAGTTCCAGGACACCCAGGGCTCTTAAACAGAGAAACCTTGTCTTGGGGAGGTGGGGGGGAAGTTCTTCCTTTCTGGAGCAGGAAGAGGGCTGTGCTCTTTCTCATAGCTGATGATTCCATTTTTACCTTCTGAATGAGAGCTGAACTAGTGTGTGTCTTTAGTTCCTGCTGCATCTGGTTCTCACAAAATTTTCAGAATATACAGTGATAAACCATGGAATGTATGATTGCATGTTTAGAATATTTAGGGCTTAGATTTCAACTAATACATGTATGCTATATATATATACATATATGTACTTCAATAATGTTTACCCCCATTTCTAAATGTTATTTTTATTGATTAATTTATTATTTTGTTGTTGTTGTTATTGTTTGAGACAGGGTCTCTGTGTAGTCCTGACTGTCCTGTAATTGACTCACTATGTAAATGAGGCTGGCCTCAACTCACCATGCCCAGCTTTCAGCTATTTTTTTAATGATTTATATGTATTTTTTATTTACGTGTATGTATGTGAGTCTGTGTGTTTATGTGCACCACATGTGTACAGAATCCTGAGGAGGCCAGAAAAAGGCATCCGGTTCTCTGGAACTGGTTATGAACTGTTGTGGATTCTGGAACCAACTCAGTCCTCTGCAAGAGCAGTAAACATGCTTATCTTCTGAGCCATCTCTCCATCCCGTGTTGAAGGGTGTTTCTCTGTTTTGTTGGAGGCAGGCAGTGTCTCATTGTGTAGCTCTGGCCGTTATGGAATTCGCTGTGTAGACCAGGCTGGCCTCAAACTTTGGTTCACCTGCCTCTGCCTCCTTAGTGCTGCGATTAAAGGTGTGTACCACTGCTTGAGATAACAGAGGATGTATGATATTATTGAACTATTAAGATTTTAGAGATGTTAAACATTTATTGTGAGGGGTCAATGAAATCTAAGACCTTATAGTTCTTTAGTGTCCAGCAGTTTTGTGCTTTAATATCCCTACAAAATTATTATTACCAGCTGTGTATGATCGGATGCGAGCAGATCAGAAGAAATTTGGCAAAGCATCGTGGGCAGCAGCTGCAGAACGCATGGAAAAACTCCAGTATGCAGTTTCTAAGGAGACTTTGCAGATGATGAGAGCTAAAGAGATTTGTCTGGAACAGAAGAAACATGCACTGAAAGAAGAGGTAATAAGAGCCTTCATTAAAACATATAAAATGTAAAAAGTTAGGATTCACATACATTAGATTCTTGGTTTTGATAGAAATCTTTTTTGATATTTTTATATAACATTTTCTGATTACACTGCCAGTTTCTTATGCATTGTATGTATGTCTGTGTGTGTGTGTGTGTGTGTGTGTGTGTGTGTGTGTGTGTGTGTGTGTATGCATGCACACAGATGTAGATGCATGTGTTTGTATGTGTATGCATGAGGGCAGTCAGCCTTGGGTGTCATTCCTCAGTTGATGACCACTTTGGCACTTGTCAATTAGGCTGGGCAGGCCAACTTAAGGATCCACCCTTCTCTCTCTCTCTCTCTCTCCAGCCCTGGGATTTCAAATCTGTGCCATCATACTCAGCATTTTTATATGGGCTCTGGGATCAGGTTCTTAGACTTGCATGATGTTTTAGTTTTCTTTCTGATGCTGTGATAAAATGTAGACCAGTAGCAACTAGGGGGAGGAAAGGATTTATTTGTTTATACTCCAGGTCACAGTCCATCCAGAGGGTCCTCGGGGCAGGAGCTTGACTCAGAACCCATGCAGGAGTGCTGCTTGCTGGCTTGTTCTCTCACTGGCTGAGGCTCATATTCAGCTCCTTTGCTTAAACTGCCCAGGATAGCCAGGCGTAACGATACACACCTTTAATCCCAGCACTCAGGAGGCAGAGGCAGGCAGATCTCTGTGAGTTCAAGGCCAGCTTGGTCTACAAAGTGAGTTCCAGCACAGCCAGGTCTGTTACACAGAGAAACCCTGTCTTGAAAAATTAAAACAGAAACCTGCCCAGGACCCCCAGCCCAGGGAGTAGGACAGGTGATTCTAGGCTGTGTCAGGATATATGGCTGTCTGCCTATCATAGTTACTTTTTATATCTGTGATAAGATACCATGAAAAGAAGGGAGTTATGCTTTGGGCTCACGATTCCAGAGTACTAAGAGCCCCTGACCAATCACGGCAGGGAGCATGGCAGCACTCAGGCAGACTTGGCACTGGAGCAGCAGCTGGCGGCTCACAATTCAGTCTCAAAGGAGCACAAGGCAGAGACAGCCAACTGGGAATGGTGATAGGCTTTTGAAACCTCCAAACCCATTCCCAGTCCGTCCTCCATATGTCCTCCAACAAGGCCACACCTCCTGATCCTTCCTAAACAGTTTACCGACCGGGGACCAAGCATTAAATGTGGGGCCAAAAAGTGTGGTTGAAGGCCAGAGAGGGGACTCAGTGGTTAAGTACACTGCCTGCTTTTTCAGAGGAGCGTGTTGGATTCCCAGCATGCACTGGTGCCTAGCTGGCTGTAACTCCTGTCTCAGGGGATTTGTTGCCCTCTCCAGCCTCTGTGGGCACTACATCTATGGTGCACAGATATACACGAAGATACAACATCTATATATGTAAAAAACATTTCTGAAATTTATGTGTTGATTATATGTTGGACTTTTCTGCTTGCCTTCCCTTATCAATTTTATATCCTAGGATAATTGTTTATTTTAGTGCACATTATTATTTTTCCTTGTGTATATGGATAGAATCTCCCTTTGTGACCTTGCCTGGACTCCTTCATCTCTCCATGGCAGATCTTTTTTTTTTTTTTTAAAGCTTTAAGGTTTTAAACATTTGTGTGTTTTTATGTGCACATTTGAGTGCCTGTAGTTATAAGTGGTTGTAAGATGCTTGTTGTGGGTGCTGGGAACTAAACTTGGGTCCTGGAAAGGCAAGCGGCAAGGACTCCTAACTGGAACCCCCTCTGTAGCCACACAGACTCTGATTCCTCAAGGTACTTTAGTCCCCAGACTTGGGTGTTCTGTTTCATTCTTCTTCTTTCTTTGCTGTTTTCCCCCCTGATTTTTGGAGTTCCACACAACTCAAATGACTCCTTTGTCATTGTCCTGTTGCTGTGAAAAGACACCATGACCAAGGCAATTCTTATAAAAGAAAGCATTTACTTCAGGGCTTGCTTACAGTTTCAGAGGCTTGGTCCATTATCATCATGGCAGGGAGCATGGTGGCCTGCATGGCATGGTGCTGGAGCAGGAGTGAGAGCTACATCCTGGTCCTCAGGCAGAGAGAGAGGAGGACAGCACCTGGCCCACCCCCACTGACACACTTTCTCTAGGCCGCATCTATTCCAACAATTCCATACCTAACCCTTCTAATCCTTTCAGATAGTGCCACTCCCTGGTGACTAAGCATTCAGATGAGCCTATGGGGGTCATTTTTATTTAATACACCACACTCTCTCAGTTTATTAAACAAAAAAAAGTGCTTTCCCAGAAATTTTAGTAAGTTACAGAGATAAATGACTCAACCTACCTCCTGCCCTGCACCTCTCCCCACAGGCTGCATTTAAAATTTATTATTATTATTGTGTTGTGTATAGGAGTGTTCATGCCATGGTGTTTCTGTGCAGCCAGAGAACAACTTTGTGGAGTCAAGTCTTTCCACAATTATTTGGCTTCTGGAGATGGAATTAGGTGTTCTTGGGGATCAAACTCAGGTTGCCGGGCTTGCGAGGCAAGACCCCCTGAACCATGCCATTGACCTTACACATAGCCTTTTAAAGATAATTTTTGAAAACATAAATAAGATATGGTCATAAAATATAGTGAGATTTGAAAAGTATATGTAAAAGTGATCTGTGAGCTTGATCACATTCAAAGTGGACCATTGGAGAAGCACAGAGCTTTGACAGTTGGCATGGAGAGGAGAGGTAAGAAGCAAATTTGGAAAATTTGTTTGTATGTGCTCTGCCAAGAGTCAGATGTTATCCTCAAAGCAGCATGTCTCCATTGTAAGGAAAACATGATCAGATTTGTTAGGTATGAACAGTTGCTCTGGGTAATTGTAAGGATGTATTTTAGGGGGATCTTTCTATTGAGAACTCGACTTCACAAACTTGATTTCAGTGTCTTAGTAGAAACCAAGGTATGAACCAAAAATGAACATACAACTCAGTCTCTCTCTCTCTCTCTCTCTCTCCTCCTCCCTCCCTCCCCTCCCTCCCTCCCCCCCCCTCTCATAATTTTGTACAGTAATGGATGAAGACTATATTGAAAGCAATGTGGAGTTAGGAAAACATAAAAGCTACACTTAATGTTCTTGCAGTCTGAGCATTTGGCGAAGGTTAGATCCAAGTTTGCACACATTCATTTTGAATAGGTTGGTAAGAATGGCAAAATGTATGTGTTTATTGGTCTGGGTATAGTGAGCCAGGCAAAGGTGACTGAATTTATATTAGTTATTTTAAAGTACTTATACTTCAAGAATTATATAAAATGGAATTATTTGATTCATTTTTAGATTTGTGTTGATTTTTTTAAAACTATTTTATATATAGCAATATAGTTTACACTAAATAATACTTGGAGTAGAATGATTTAAACAGTGAAAAAAAGGGACATTTCAGGTTACCCCCCCTCCCCAGTTTTTCTTTTTTCTTTTCTTTTGTGAGTGTGTCATTGTGACAAGTGTGTTCAGACTAGTCACGTCAGTCCTCACTGCTCTATTAGTAGAATTGCTGGAATGCAAAGATGGTTCTTGCTGCTTCTACAGAGACAGTTGAAATCATGTCTACCATAGGAAAGGAGAGCTGCAAAGGAGTCAAAACTAGGAAAAGAAAATAGGATTCTCTGTGTAGCCCTGACTGTCCTGGAATTCACCCTGTAGACCAGGCTGGCCTCCCACTCAGAGATCCACCTGTCTTTGGCTTCTGAGTTCTGGGATTAAAGATGTTTGCCACCACTGCCCAGACATAGAAAAGAGTTTTCTCATTATCTCATAATATCCTCTCTTTATCTCCTTTCTTAATTCTCCACCCACACTTAAACCAGTGTTCATAGGTGTATGTATACATCTACAAAGCCATGGATATTTAAAAGCCATTTTATTAGGGAGTGTAGCTCAGTGGTGGAACTCTTGCATAGAATGCATACAATGCTTAACACTAAAATAATAATGAAAACTTAAAAAAAGCCACTTGGATAGTCACGTAACATAGAATAATCTAGCCATCACTAGCTACAGTATTTACAGAGAACTGCATAATAAACAAAGCAATAATAAAATCTGAGTCATAATACATTCATTTCCAGTCATATTTTTTGTCCCCACTGGCAGTGTATGATTGTTAGAATTTGGAAAACAATGGGTATTTACTTTTAAGAAGTGTCTCTTGAAATATTTAGCTTTTTTTCTAATGATCTTTTTTTTCTTTTTTTTTTAAGGAATCTTTTTTTTTCTTTTTAAAGAATTCTGTTTATTTTCTGGATTCTGATCTGTTACCCAATATAGAGCTGCTTTTCTACCATTGTCTTGGTTACTAACTGTGGAGCCAGGTGTGGTGGAGCATACTCTTCCTAGTCCTAGCATTTTCAAGGTAGAGACAGGAAGGTTGAGTTCAGTCCATCCTCAGCTACGTAACAAGTATAGCCAGACTGGGATATGTGAGAGATCCTATCTCCACACCCTCATACCTCATGTATTTGTCAGGCTGTTGCCTACTTTTAATAGTACAGACTAATTTTTTAAATCTTGGCCGGGCGGTGGTGGCGCACGCCTTTAATCCCAGCACTCGGGAGGCAGAGCCAGGCGGATCTCTGTGAGTTCGAGGCCAGCCTGGACTACCAAGTGAGTCCCAGGAAAGGCGCAAAGCTACACAGAGAAACCCTGTCTCGAAAAACCAAAAAAAAAAAAAAATAAAAAAAATAAATAAATCTTACGTATATGAATGTTTTGCCTGTATGAGTGTATATATATCATACAGACACTTGGTGCCCCTGGAGGTCAGAAGAAGAAGGCATCTGACTCCCTGGAATTGCTGTTATAGATGGCTGTCTACCATGTGGGTGCTGGGAACTACATCAGCTCCTCTCTTAACTGCAGAGCCATCTGTGTGTGTGTGTGTGTGTGTGTGTGTGTGTGTGTGTGTGTGTGTGTGTGTGTTAGAAGGTAAAATTGGACCTTATCTGAGACAGTTGTACTTTGTATTCAATCTCAGAAGGGTTTCAGCGCCGGCCCATGTTCCCCTGAGGCATTTCTACTGCAGTTTCCCTTTATTGAGCCTGCTCCTCCTTGTTACTGGCTGTCTGGATCTCTTTTCAAATCCCAGCCTCTGTATTGCCTATGAAGTAGACTTTGCCTTCCTCTCGTTGCTTAGTGTTGGCATGATCTGACACTGACCTGCTGTGGCAAAGACCCCTCCCTGACTCTGACATTGGAAAGTACAGACGGCTTCTTTAAAATAGGCCTCCAGTGATAGAGGAAGGGGGAGAGGCTAAACCAGAGCTCTGGAGTTGGAGTCTCTGTGGTTATTTTCTAGGCCACATCCTTGGTTATAGTAGTCTGCTTTAAAGTCTTGCATAATGTTTCTGAATTCTTCAAAGGATTTTTTAAAATTACAGTTAGTCATTCTTGCCAGGTTTATGCTTGTTGTATAAATAATATAGGTATTGTGTTTTATATATATTTAACTGTGATGATGTACTGTGTCAGTTTTAATAGCCTTAATTTAAGGTGTCTGCATTACTCATGAGAAACAGAACACATGTAAAATATTAAGCTCATCCCAAACAAATGCTTTGCCCCTGCAGGCTTCTGTTGGTAACACAGTCTACTGCATGCTTTAGAGTAAGGGAGGCATGTGTTTGTGTGTTTGCTTGTTTGTTGAGACAAGGTCTTACTTTAGCCCTGGAATTTGCCTTGCAGAACAGGTTGGCTTCCTGAGTGCAGAGTTTTGTTCTTAAAAATGTCAGTACTGTGTTTTAAACTGGGAAGTGACAAGAAGGGAAAGGACCAAGTGATCCAGTTCTAAAGCTCTCGTGTTGCCTGAGGAAAATACTGAAGTAGCAGGAAAGTACCTGTTGGAAAATAAAATTACTGTTAATCATAAACAAGTCATTATGTTTATTTACTCGGGTTATTTTAAAGACAAACTTCTTAATACAAAATTAAATCATAAGATTAGATGTTGTTATTTGGCTTTTTTACTCTTGGGGCCCACCACTCAGCTCCCAAATCACACACGGAGGCTTAATTATAAATGCCCAGCCTTAGCTTGGATTGTTTCTTGCCAGCTTTCCTTAACTTAAATTATCCCATGTACCTTTTGCCTCTCGCCTTTTCCCATTCTCTTACTTCTGTAAATCTTATTCTTATTCCGTGGCTGGCTGTGTAGCTGGGTGGCTGGGTGGCTGGCCCTAGAGTCCTCCTCCTTCCTTCCAGATCTCTCCTATTATATAGTCTCTCTTTCTGCTACCCCTGCCCATCCTTTCTCCTGCCTTGCTATTGGCCGTTCAGCTCTTTATTAGACCATCAGATGTTTTAGACATCCACAGTAACACAGCTTCACAGAGTTAAACAAAAGTAACACACCTTAAAAATAATATTCTACAACAATTAAAATTATGAATTAATAGGAGTATTTTTCACAAGATTAGTGATGAACTTGAAATAAATTTTCCAAATTAGCAGATATTACTAATCTCTTAAGCAGTACTCTGTTTGGCATTTGAATTTTATTCACGTTAAGATTGTGGTGGTTTGACTGAGAAATATATGAATGCTTAGTCATCAGGGAGTGGTGCTACTTGAGAAGGATTAGGAGGAGGGGCCTTGTTGGAGTAGGTGTGGCCTTTTGGAAGAAGTGAGCCAGTGGGGGTGGGCTTTGAGGTGTTAAAGCCCAAGCCAGGCCCAGTGGCTCTCTTCCTGCTGCCTGTGGATCCAGATATAGAACTGTGAGTCACTTCTCCATGTCTGCTTGCATGCTGCCACACTCCCCACCGTGATGGACTAACCCTGAAACTGTAAGCCAGCTCCAATTCAGTGCTTTCTGGTATGAGAGTTGCTGTGGTCAGTGTCTCTTCACAGCAGCAGAACAGTGACTAAGGGAGAGCTTAAACACTGTTTCTCTCAGTTTGACTTTAGTTTGTGATTAGGTTATGCCAATTCTGATGCCAACTAATTTATTTATTTTGGCTTTTTTTCCTAAAAGCATGTAGGTAAATTATAATTAAGTTTATATTTACTTATTTCAGTTTTACTTTAATACATGGACTATCGAACATTATTGTATGTGTGTAATTAAAATCTCAATATATTGTCCATCAGAACATCCTGCAATGAAAGAATCACATTTTTACTTAAATTAAAAAAAAAAAAAATCACTTGTAGCTAGTAGCGGCCATGCTGAACAGAACAGCTCTGTGGGTCTCAGTTCTGCAAGCTTACTCCTTCTCTATAAATTGGCAATGTCTGTCTCTGGGTGTTATGATCCCATGAGTTGGTATATGTGAAATATTTAGCATAATACCCGGCATAGGAGGAGAACACATGTTAAACTCTGATTCTGATAGGCACTTTGTGTAATATTCTGTATGAAAAGGACTACAAAGAGAAGGAGCTTAGATGTGGGCACAGCCCAAGCTGTAGGTGGGAAATTGAGGTCCGTCCTTAGGCAAGGAGGCCAGATTTGTAACGTTTTTCCTTCCTTTAGTCCTGGGGATCAAACCCAGGGTCTCTTATATGCTTAGTACTCTAGCACTAAGCCTTTTTTGAAGCATCTATACTTTTAGAAAATACACACAGAACCAAGGAAGGAGGAGAAAGGGTACCTCCTAAACATAAGGAACAAAACAAACACCTAAGAACCTGAACCAATAGTAACTCATAAACAGTGGAGAAAAGTTTCCACCTAACTTACCACCAAACAGACTTGTAATGTTTATACCATAGCTCATTCATATCTAGAGTAACAATGTACTGTTACCATCCTGACACAGATCTCAATCTTTTCTCTTCTCAGTTCAAAAGCATACACTTAAGTTATAGCATTCCCTTTCCACAATAAACATACAAAATGCGGAGCCATACTTTGATGGTTACAACAGAGTGGGAAAAGTCAATTACTTTTATATTAATTTTTGTTTGTTTGTTTTTTTGAGACAGGGTTTCTCTGTGTAGCTTTGTGCCTTTCCTGGATCTCGCTCTGTACACCAGGCTAGCCTCGAATTCACAAAGATCCGCCTGGCTCTGCCTCCCGAGTGCTGGGATTAAAGGTGTGCGCCACGACCGCCCAGCCTCATTTATTTATTTTTATACATAGAGTATTTCTTATTTCTTTTTTTTTCTTATTTATGTTATTTAAACTTCAAAAACATTCCTAAAAGCATTGAGGATGTGTTCCATCCTTGAGGAATTCTAGGTGTGTCAGAATTTTAGAAGGTGATACTCAGAGCAGCTCCCTTCCAGAGAGATGTTGATTTCATGGTGATGAAACATGGTTACATTAAATGGAAAGATAAGAACTACACGTGGTTTAACATTAAATGAGATTATTCTGCTACAGATATATTCAGAGATTAGGTTTGCCGTCAAAGACGCGGAATGGAATTATCAGTTCTGCAGGGTTTGTGGAGTGTGAAGTCACAGACACCCCTGCCTACTTGTACTGGCCCCCGCTGTGCAGTGTAGGTGGCAGAGTCTGTGTTTTACACAGGAGCTTCTCAGAGCCTCAGTTTTCATGTTCTTTTACTACCATTTCCGTATCCGGGGCTAGCCCTAATTGAGAGCTTGTCCTTTTGGGTCTGTACTTACTGTTGATCACTTAATGGCATCATTTATTAAATTGTTTATAAAATTTATTACAAGATTTGACCAGACTTAATTCATTTAGTTATGTTTAGTTTTTGGAGACAGGGTCTTGCTGTCCACTGCTGATTGTTCTGAAATGTAATTGTGTAGACCAGGCTGGCCTCAAACTCCAGAGATCTGCCCGCCTCTGCTTCCTTCTGCATGTGCCGCCATGCCTGGCTGGAGTTGTTTTTAAATGAGTATCACTACATATTTAGACCCAAACCTAACCATTTCTTTTTCTGTCTTACTAAATGGCTTTGACATTAGGCAGTTTGAAAAGCATTCTAGGACTGGAGAGATGGCTCAGAGGTTAAGAGCACTAACTGCTTTTCCAGAGGTCCTGAGTTCAATTCCCAGCAACCACATGGTGGCTCACGTCCATCTGTAATGAGATCTGGTGCCCTCTTCTGGCTTGCAGGGATATGTGCAGACAGAACAATGTATGCATAATAAATCTTTAAAAAATGCATTCTAGTCACTGGGTAATCTGTGTAAATATCTAGATTATAACTCAAAATCTTTTATATATAATATGTATATATAATATATTTGTATTATTTTACATCTCAGGCTGCAGTTTCCCCTCTCTCCTTTCTCCCAGTCCCTCCCTCCACCTCCCTCTGTCCCTACTCCCCAGTCCTCTCCTCTTCCATCCTATCCAGGAAACTCCCATGGATATCAACAAAGCATGGCATATCAAGTTACAGTAAGATTAAGCACCTCCTCATGCATTAAGGCTGGGCAAGGTGACCCAATATGAGGAGTAGGGTCCCAAAAGCCAGTAAAAGAGTCGGAGACAGCCCTTGTTCCCACTGTTAGGAGTCCCACAAGAGACCAAGCTACACAACTGTAACATATATGCAGAGTGCCTAGGTCAGCCCCAGGCAGACTTCCTGGCTGTCAGTTCAGTCTCTGTGAACCAAGGTTAGTTGATTCTATGAGTTTTGTTGTATCCTTGACCCCTCTGGCTCCTACAATCCTTTCTCCTCCTCTTCTGCAGGATTCCCTAAGCTCCACCTAGGTGGGTCTGCACCTGTTCCATCAGTTACTGGATGAAGCCTCTTTGATGATAATTGGGCTAGGCATCAGTCTTGTCACAGGAGATGGCCAGTTCAGGCACCTTCTCCACTCTTGCTAGGAGTCTTAGCTGGGGTCATCCTTGTAAATTCCTGGGAATTACCTGACCCCAAAATGCACACCCCTCCAGTAGTCTCTTTGAATATTTTCTCCCTTGCACTGTCTCCCCACCCACACACACACTTGACTGCCCATATTCCCATCCCCACCTGCCCTCAGGCCACTAACTGAATCTCCATTTCCCCTTTCCAGGGAGATCCAGGTGTTCCCTCCATGAACCCTCCTTGTTACCTAGTCTCACTGGGTCTGTGTAATTGTAGTATAGTTATCCTTTATTTTACAGCTAATATCCACTTATGAGTGATTACATGCCATGTTTGTCTTTCTCAATCTGAGTTACCTCACTCAGGATGATTTTTTTTCTAGTTCCATCCATTTGCCTTCATATTTCCTGGTGTCCTTGTTTTGTTTTTTTTTTTTTTTTTTTTGTTTTTGTCTTTGTTTTAACAGCTGAGTAATACTCCAATGTGTAAATATACCACATTTTCTTTATCCATTCTTCAGTTGAGGGACATCTAGGTTGTTTATAGGTTCTGGCTATTATGAATAAAGCTGCTGTGAACATAGTTGAGCAGATGTCCTTGTGGTATGATTGAACATCCTTTGGGTATATGCCCAAGAGTGGTATAGCTGGGTCTGGTTGATTTTCAGTTCTCTGAGAAACCGCCACACTGACTTCCAAAGTGGCTGTACAAGATTGCACTTGCACCAGCAATGAGGAGTGTTCCCCTTACTCCATATCCTCTCTAGCATGAGCTGTCACTTGTGTTTTTGATCTTAGCCATTCTGACAGGTGTAAGGTGGAATCTCAGAGTCGTTTTGATTTGCAGATGGCTAAGGATGTTGCACATCTCCTTAAGTGTTTCTCAGCCAGCAAAATCTAAAATCTTGTTTAAAACATCTTTTTGTGCTCTCATGTGTCCATTACCTTCAAGACAAAGGGGATCATTCAATAGTAATATGAACCCCCCCCCCCCCATCTTTCTGCCATAGGCTTTCCTAGAGCAGTGGTCAGATAACTCCCTTATGAACTGGGGACCCAAGTGATGTCAGCCTCACCCCTGTGGCCTTTGGTAGTCACTTCTGCAAAGTCTCTTGAAGCCAGGGGCCACCTCTCCAGTGCTACCAGGAACTCCAGGGCACATTGATGTCTATGCAGTAGGCCTCCTGGCACAACTAAAGACAACCTTAAAGGAGCCACAACAGTCATACTATATTCTGGAAGAAATATTCTCAGAAGAGTGCTTACAGTCTGACACTGTAAGCCTGGTGTTTTCTATCTCAGGAGCTCCTGAAAAAGCTGCATCTGTTGGAAGTGGTAGTGTTGGGAAGCAATTCTGAATCCTCCTTTCTCTGTAGTTGATTACCTCAAATATGATGAAGGACAAATCCCTCCCTCTTCAGGGCTAGCCACACAAGCCTCATACAAGACAACTACCACTTCAAAACCTATCCCGAGAAATTTCGGTATTCCTACTTAGGCCCAGTCTAGGGCCCTGATTTCAGTTCTGCTAAAGATAACAGGCTTTGGTACCAAAAGTAACTGTCATGCATAGATTGCAAGGACTTTTCACATCTGAAGCAGTTCTCTGAGACTGATCTACTTAACATGTGCTGTGACTGAGAAACAAAGGGGAGCCCAGCTGTGTGGAGTAATTGACTTTTCCCACTCCGTTGTAACCATCGAAACAGGACTCTGCATTTTGTATGTTTATTGTGGAAAGGGAATGCTATAACTTAGTGTATGCTTTTGAACTGAGAAGAGATTGAGATGTATGTCAGGATGGTAATAGTACATTGTTACTCTAGATATGAATGAGCTGTGGTATAAACATTACAAGTCTGCTTGGTGGTAAGTTAGGTGGAAACTTTTCTTCACTGTTTATGAGTTACTATTGGTTCAGGTTCTTAGGTGTTTGTTTTGTTCCTTATGTTTAGGAGGTACCCTTTCTCCTCCTTCCTTGGTTCTGTGTGTATTTTCTAAAAGTATAGAATCCCCCCCACCCCCTGCGCGCAACCTCTTGTGATAGTGGAAGTGAACCTAGATAGTAGACATAGGCAGACTTTCATAGCTGAGCTGTCCTGGCTGCTGTTACTTTTTTATTTTGAGATAAATGTCTCAGTAAGTTGTCCAGACTGACCTTGAACAAACTCTTTTGCAGACTGGCCTTGAGTTAATGTAACATCTTCAACTCCCATAGCTCAAGTCTCTGCTACTAGGCCTGTGCTGTCTCTTGAAGTTAGCCTCAGACTCCTGGCCTTAAGTGGTCTTCTGCACTATCAGTGCCAAACCCAGCTTAGAAGTGTGTGGTGTATGTCTCCCCCCTCCCCTGCCCTCCAGGGTTTC
Source organism: Peromyscus eremicus (assembly GCF_949786415.1). Classification (NCBI taxonomy): domain Eukaryota; kingdom Metazoa; phylum Chordata; class Mammalia; order Rodentia; family Cricetidae; genus Peromyscus; species Peromyscus eremicus. The sequence goes on from NC_081427.1 coordinate 59,091,507, forward strand.
TCTGTGTAGTTCTGGCTGTCCTAGAACTCACTCTGTATATCTGGGATTAAAGGTATGTACCACCACTGCCTGGCACTCATTTCTTCCTTAAAGAAGTTGCTTTGGGGACTTACCTTATTGGATTAGTATTAATATCTAGTTGACTTTTTTTCTTGTCTCCACCAATTAATAGTAGTGTTATTATTTTCACTGCAGATGCAAAGTTTACAGGGCGGTACAGAAGCTATAGCTCAGTTGGATCAGCTTGAAGCTGATTATTATGATCTGCAGCTTCAGTTGTACGAAGTACAGTTTGAAATCTTGAAGTGTGAAGAATTACTTTTGACTGCACAACTGGAGAGCATCAAAAGACTTATATCAGGTATGGTGTGGATTGAACCACAGTCTCCACGAAAGGTAGAGTATGTGGAGAAAGTATACATGGACCCAACTGTGTTTCTCCTAAGACTTAAAAAATAGTCTAAACATAAATGCCTGAAGGAGTCCGTGAACTCAGCTCGGGCTGCATGTTGGTTTGGAGTATTTTTGTAGCATGCCTTCTTTGTTAAAGGATGCTTCATCTGGAATCAGAATTTTTGCAGGTTTGTGTGGGTGGAGTGTGGAAGAGTGAGGTCTGTATTTATTGAACACTTACTGTGTACCAGACACTGCTAGAAATGTTGCATAATTTAGTCGGAGGTCTATTTCCTCACCTTTTAATCACTGTTGAATAAAGAAGCTCATTCCTAACCATGCCTTCTGTGACAGAAAAGAGAGATGAAGTGGTATACTACGACACTTACGAAAGCATGGAGGCCATGCTGGAGAAGGAGGAGATGGTGGCATCTGTGTCCGCACAGAGAGAAGAGCTGCAGAAGCTGCAGCAGAGGGCACGGCAGCTGGAAGCGAGAAGGGGGCGTGTCTCAGCCAAGAAAGCCTACCTCAGAAACAAAAAGGTATGGAAGCTTGTTTCATTCATTACTTCACCCTTGGTCCATGTCTGACAATTCAGACTGTAATAGGATCATCATTGCCTCCATTTTTAAAACTAAGTAGCCATTACCTATTGTCAGCTTCTTACATCAAACATTTCTGTTTCTCCTAGAAGGTTGTCCTTTTCCATGTGTTCTAACAGCCAGTGTTGGCGGGGTTCCACTTATTCTGCAGGTGACTCACTACAGGATGTGGCTAGGATCCCCTGCAGTGCATTCAAAGGAAAGCTGAAGTGTCCTCACTGATGGTGTCAGTGTCCTTAGCCTTACGTAGTGAGCTTGGGATGTTAAGAGAGTGGACTGAGGCACTGCTGTTTGGGCTAGACAGGTCTTAACGGCCAGTTCTGACCCTCCAGAGATGTAGAGATGGGTTTAGGGGTCTGTGGTGAAGGAAGGAGGAGCTAGTCCTCGTTAGCTCTGTGCCCCTGAGTAAAACAAGTCAGATAAACTTGGCTGTGGTCTTTCTAAGTCTCGCTTTAATTAAAACACATTTTATATTTTTCTAGGAAATTTGTATTGCAAAACACAATGAAAAATTCCAACAGCGTTTTCAGAGTGAAGAGGAATATAGAACCCATCACACAATACAACTAGTAAGTCAGGACTCCTGGAGACTTGGAACAAAATCTTACATGTGTCCGAAAAGGGGTAAAAAATCCAGAGTATGTGTCCCTAGATGTTAGTGACTCTGAATGTGTATGTTTGAATGAATGAGTGAATGAGATCTATTTTAGGAGAAAATGAATGCTAAGTCCAAGAGTTGCTGTGTGTCACCTAGCTTAACCCCTAGCCTTCTGTTACCACTAAGGTCATACATGTGTTACAGTTAGCAGCAAGTCAGTGTTGGCATACGATTGATTGCTCTCCAGAGTTATTGATTACGTTGAGTTCTTTCCTGGTGGTGTGAGGTCTACTCCTGTTCTCAGGTGTAAAACGACAGGAGTCTGTGACTGAGAATCAAGCAGGTTAGTTTTACTGCCCTATGTATATTTGGAATATACACAGTGTAGCATATTCAGGTTGACTTATTTCACTTAATAATGCAGATTTAAGGCTTTGATTGTTGGACAGTGGGGTAAGATTAAATGTGCTAGTCTGCACTTACCTCAGCAATAAATGAGAGCTCTGTATTGTCACCCTCTCCGGCTTTTGCTGTTCTCAGAGTGATAGCTGTCCTGATGGGTATAGTAGTATCTTAACGGTTTTAGTTCATATTCCTTCCTAAAGGACATGGTGCTGAGCATGGTTTTTATATGCTCATCTGCCACATAATGTATTTTCTTAGTAAAGTACTTGTTCACATTCCTTGCTCAGGTTTTTTATCTATTTTTTGGGGGGTTGTTTGTTTTGATAGGATCTCACGTAGAACATGACCTTTAGCTCCTGTGTAGCTGAACCTCCTCCCCCCACCTCCCAGATTACAGTTGTACCCCACCTCCCAGATTACAGTTGTACCCCACCTCCCAGATTACAGTTGTACCCCACCTCCCAGATTACAGTTGTACCCCACCTCCCAGATTACAGTTGTACCCCACCTCCCAGATTACAGTTGTACCCCACCTCCCAGATTACAGTTGTACCCCACCTCCCAGATTACAGTTGTACCCCACCTCCCAGATTACAGTTGTACCCCACCTCCCTGGCTTTTGTTGTTCACTTTGAATGAGCTTTTCTTTTCTCATTGTTGAGTTTGAAGAGTCCTTTATCAGGTGTCTTCTGCTTATTCTCTCATTCTCTAACCAGTGTCCTTTCCAGAGCTTTTGCTTTGAGCAATATCCAGCTTACTAGTTGTTGTTTTTCATAGCATGGTGTCTCTTTACTTTAAATACTGTAGGGTTGTATGCTTTGCATTTTACAGTTAGGTCTATGAGCTGTTTGAGTTAAAATTGCCTGGCCTGTCTAAGGTCGGTGTCCCCATCACCTTGGGCACATCCGTGTCCACTTTCTTCAGCGCCATTTGTTTAACAAACTGTGTTCCACTGCATTCCTTTGCCCTTTAGGCAAAGGTCAAGAGATTTTGTCTCCATGGCTCTGGAGACTGTTTTATTAACCTAGGTCTTTTAACCTCTAAATCAATGAGAAGAAGGAATCAACTTTTTATTGAATTTTACTGTATACATACAAGGATTATTTAACTTTCAGAGTTTTATAGTTTTCTTCATTTAAATCTTGTAATATGGCAGATTTTGTCTTTGTGGGGATTAGTATTATTTCATATTTAATTTCAAATTCTAGTCGGTAGACTAGGAATTGTTTATGTATAGCATCTCTGCTGTAATGGTCCACCATTATTTTATGCTGACTTTCTTTTCTGCTTTCTACATACATTTCTACATGGCTTTATTTCTTGCCAATGTGTATTACTTTATTTTCCCTTCTTACGGCATTAGCTTAGGATTTCCATTATGACGTAAGGAAAGATGGATGAGGAGGAACACACTTCCTCTTAACTTCCAGTTAGCAGACAGCTCCGGCTGTTTATCCAGTGTGTTGTCACGTTTGCCGTGTTCCGGATGTGCCCTGCCCTGCGCTCCTAGGTTGCGGAGAGTAACTAGTTTATTTTATGTGAGCTACATTAGGAATCTCCTTCCTTCCCAGTATTGCACCGCATCACACCTGCATACACTGGAGTGGGTTCTCCAGGGTTTGATATAGCTATCTTTAGTCAACACTAGAAGCTTATACCTAATTGAATATGAAAATGCTAGTATGGCATTTCTTTCTATTTGCTTATTGTAAAGCTTCTCTTCTTTCTTTGGCATCACACACAACATCAGTGGACTTGACTTCATTTCTGGTTCTTTGAGCTAATTTGGCACAGTTGAGCTAAAGCTGCCCCTTATTATCATAATTACAGGGGGATCAGTCACTTATCCTTAAACTATATGACTCTTTCTCTTAGAAGCCAGAAATAGCAAATTAATTAGGACCCTTTGTTTTTCTTCTCTCTGTCTGTGGGTTAGAATGTGCTGTGTGTCTGGTTAGGTAAGGGATCAGATGGGGAATGAGGGTGCCCCTGCTCTTTCCTACCTGGATTACTAGCTTGACTACTGACATTCTACTCTTAATTTGTTCTTTTTATGTGACTAATCTGGTTTCCGATAAAAATGCCAGTTTTTTGGTGGATGAAGTAATTTATTTGTTCCTCAAAGAAGTTTATGAGGACAAAAAGGTCAAATAAAGAAGTCAAAATCTACAGGAATATCAGAGATAAATGTTATCTTCAAATTTGGCCCAACATCAGCATTAGATAGCCTACCTGATGAGACAGGAAAACAGTAACAAAGTAAATCCATTCTAAAACATTTATACAGGAAAACAGTAACAAAGTAAGTCCATTCTAAAACATTTATAGCTCAGGGAAATGAGAACTGGCTTCAGGCATGTCCATTCTGAATTATCTTTAAAGAAATTCACACTCGGGAGACAGGGGAGACAGGAGACAGGAAGACCGGGGAGACAGGAAGACTGGGGAGACAGGGAGACAGGAAGATCGGGGAGACAGGAAGACGGGGGAGACAGGGAGACAGGAAGACCAGGGAGACGGGGGAGACGGGGGAGACAGGAAGATAGACAGGAGGACAGGGGAGATATCAGCACCCCTCCCCCATCTCATAATGCTCTAAGTTTACATTTTTATATTGGACCTTATTTAGAGCTGTCCTTGGCTGTTTGCAGCTGCATGTGGCTCATAGCCTCAGGTTGTGCACGCCCAGAGCCTTCGATTACAAGTGATTATTGTTTCTCAAAGCTTGATTTGAAGCTCAAGTTATCTTTATTGGGATTTCTTGGGTTGTATATTGTTTAAAATATAACTCATAATTAATTTTATTGTTTTAAGAGTTTTTCATAGAAACCATGCAAAATAAACATGCAGGTCTAAGGTAGTTTAACATCTAATATTAACTTAAAAAATGAACTAAAGAAAGCACAAAGTTTACTTGCTGACTGTTAATACCCCTGAACAAATGGTAAACAAGAAAACTGTGGTTAAAAAACAAGTTATTTTTTTCCATTAAAAATATCCCTCACAGATATGATGGTGAACAACTATAGTTGTAGCACTTGACAGACAAGGGCAGGATGATCACTTGAACAACTGAGGCCAGCAGGGGCTACATACATAGAAGACTGTTTCCTTCCTTCCTTCCTTCCTTTCTTCCTTCCTTCCTTCCTTCCTTTTTTTTTTTTCCTCTTTCACAACTCAGATTTTATTGGTTGAGGAGCAGAGTACACAGACATTTCAATTCTAAAAACATGTACCCAAACTCTAAGAGTCATACAATGTGTTCACGTACCCAAAAGAGCCATGTGTTGTTTCTCTTTGAACTTATTCCAGTGATGTTCCATCCTAAGCTTGGCAAGTTTTCCCTAAGACCTCACATAACAATCAAATGCTCACAATCATTAATTCACTGGCTCACAGTTTTATGCCACATACAGTACATATTCAAAATTTCAATCTTTCACAGCACATTATCACAATTGACAGGAAAATGGACTGCCATGACCAGAGACAGTTCTGACAGGGCAAGGACCGAGGAGTGGTTTTTTTAGGAAACAGTTCTACTAGAAACACGAAACCAGATATAACTGAAAATATTCCAGACACAAATGCACGACCAAGACTCCAAATTACCATTCAGTATGCTTTGTGTTGTAGGATATAAAGCTAGCCCCCTCTACGGAATGTTATGGTGACCCCCGAGACAGTCACAGCCTCTCCTGATTCAGTATCCTGCTCTTTTCTGGTTGTACCAAAAAATAAACAACCAGCAAGTGATTTAACCTCTTAAAAAAATCATTTACACTTAAAAAATGGGATGAAGCGGGACTTCCTCCCACCTTTTAAAAATGTTCCTGGAGCTACTAAAAAACTCGCATTGACAAAATAGTTGATAAAAATATTCCTCTGGATTGTATAAGGGGAGTGGACACTGACAGACACGATGGATGGTTAGTCAGACTTGGCTTCTTCTCTTCTACTTCAGAGGCTGGACTCCGGTTCTCAGCCTCTCCATGTTCTGCACCATTTTCTGCAGGCACGTCTGTGGTCTGCTGGTCAGCCACCTCAGCCTGTTTGCCCTTTGTCCCCTCTTCCCTTGGGTTTGCACTCTTTTGTCTGATGATTTAATCCTTTCCCGCGGCCGCCTTCGGCTTCGCGTCCACCTTGGCAGGGGCAGGCTTGGCCAACAGCCTCTCCGAGAGTCAGTTGGGCTCCGCCTTCGCCGCTCTGTCCGCCTTAACCTTCCTCTTGGCATCATGGCGGCTCTGGGTAAGGGGTGTGGGAGGCTGAACCTGTCACAGAGCTACACTGCCTCGGCCACTACCGCATGAGCTACCAGAAAGACTGTTTTCAAACCAAAACAACAACAACAAAAACGCTGGGCATGGCGGTATATGCCTGTAAGATGCACTCTGGAAGCTGAGGCAGAAGGATTCCAAATTTGAGGCCAGATTTGACTTTAGCTTTGGCAATCTAGTATAAAACTCTTAAATTTCTAAAAGTTCCTACCAGGCTGGGGTACAGATCAGTACCTTGATTAACCCTCAGAGAAGCTTCTTCCTGTAGCAGATGGGCAGAGACCCACAGAGGGACAGTGTGTGGACTTTCTGTCGGAGCACTCAGTCTATCGGAGCACTCAGCCCTAAATGGCTGTCTGCATCAAAGTCCCCTCCTTCCAGCTCGGGAGTCCATAAGGAAGAGGAGATGGAAAGATTCTAAGAGCTAAAGGTGCTGGATGACTCCAAGGAGACTGTCTTCCAGATACAACAAGACTTAGTAATTCACAAAGACGTGCACAGGTTCAAGCCAGATGGGATCCCAGCACTGAGACGGGGAAGTGAATTAGGGTCCCACCCCTAACCAGAAAGCCATCTGCAGTTGATATGTACTGGCAAAGGAAAAGTCATTTCTCCAGTGGAGTTGCACCGGATGTATCAACCACACTCTGTGTTCTGACTGTGCTGTATCCAATCCTTGTCCTCGGAGTCTTTCTTTAGTTAGTTTGTTTGTGGTGGTTTTTTTTTTTGTTTTTTGTTTTTTTTTGTTTTTTTGTTTTTTTTTTTGAGGCATGGTTTCACTATGTAGCCTTGGTTGTCCTAGAACTCACTCTGTAGACCAGGCTGTCCTGGAACTCACAGAGATCCACCTGCCTCTGTCTCCTGAATACCAAGAGTAAAGGCGTGAGCTTCCACACCCAGCTCAGATTCTTTTAAAAGAGTGCATTATTGGGCTAGCAAGATGCCTCAGTGGGTAAAAGTACTTGCCATGAGTCTGATGACCTGAGTTGGTGCCTCAGATCTTACAGCAGAAAGAAAGAAAGAAAGAACTGACTTCAAGGTTATCTTCTGACCTTCACTGGCATTGCAGTTACTCCCTACCCCCGAAGCACCCCCCCCCCCAAAAAAAAAAAAAACCACAGGCATGCACTGTGACAATGGAAGCTGGATCTCTGTAGACCAAGTCTATCTAGCTATCTAGGTTCCTTGTACCCAACTCTGATGCTGACAGAGAGCCCAGTCTCTTGTATTAGCATAGCAGCCGCCCTCCAGCCCCCTCACAGGTGAGCTGATTTAACCAAAGTCCTTCAGATGCTAAAGGACGAAACTGACGTGCATTCTAGGCCTGCCACTTAGGGGCTGTGCTCTTAGAGACAGTACTTACCATAGTAATTTCTAGGTTGTAAGCATTGTACTTCCCCAAACAACCTTGCCACTTCACATCTCTCCATCTGGGATCCTTAGATCTAACAGATTTGACTTTGATAGTATACCAGCTGACAGATCAGCTAGGGTATGATTAATTCATTCTCCTGAACTCTGTCCATCTGACTCGTATATAGAGAGATGCTGGCTTACCATGGAAGCTCCGTCCAAGTCTCTAGGATCCTGCAGTTGTTTTCTAGGCATCTTACCACCAGTGCTGTAGGAAACCCTTTTCTGTCTGTCACACTCCAGTCATTGCTCCTCTACACGCTTCAGAGTGTCTGTTCTCTTGGAAGTCCGTGGTCTGCATCTGAATGTGGAAGATGCAAGCGGACTCCCGTGTTCTAGGTGGGCACCAGTGTACGCTAGGCTGGGAGAGCTCCTTCATTTGATCGACTCGGCTGGGTCAGAGGGTAAACTTTAGCCGTGGGACAGAAGTATGTAGAACAGGAACAGGAATGTGTAGAGCAGGAGTGCGTAGAAGAGGAACAGGAGTGTGTAGAGCAGGAGTGTGTAGAGGAGGAACAGGAGTGTGTAGAGCAGGAACAGGAGTGTGTAGAGCAGGAACAGGAGTGTGTAGAACAGGAGTGTGTAGAGGAGGAATGTGTAGAGCAGGAGTGTGTAGAGCAGGAGTGTGTAGAGCAGGGGCAGAAGAATATATTCTTAACTCGTAGTTCTGGGCTTTGTTATCTAAGGTGGAAGATCACACACACAAAAAAAGTCTGTAGCTTTATATTTGCTTTTACTGTGGAGCTTAAAACATGTCTTCTCTTTGTTTTCCTATCTGGAAACCTTGAAGATGATGTAGTGAGCCTGCCTCTGAGACTTAGGAGGAGAGGTCTGGCTTTTGTATCTATTAATAATTGACTCAGCTAATGTAAGAGCAAGACATGCAAGTGTGCTGTTTTTAGTCTTTCACAATTCCTTGTCCCTTGCCACAGTCCATGGAACTAATGTTTATCCAAAGGATCTGTCCCACTACCACCAAGAGACAGAGTGTATCTGACCCCTCTGAAAGTGTGTGGCAGTTCCACCTGTTAGGAAACAGGGTGGCTACTCAGGCCTTTTAAAAAGCATTTCCTAATCTATTATGAATCAGTCATCTGTCCTTCAATCAAACAGTTAATAAAACACTACTTCTGCTGTTCAGCCTCCTGCCAAGAATGTTACTTAAGAGTCCTGACACTGTTCAGAGCTTTCCTATATACATGCTTTCTGTCCGCACAATTTAAGAACTTTATTCATATATGTGTGTGTTAAACCTACCATTCTAAAGGTAGTATCAGTTATCCAAGTTCCTTCATGCCCCATATCCAGGTTGTCTTAGATTTGTTCATTCCACTTCCTAACCCAAACCTCTCTTCTCTTGCTTTCCCAATCTCAAGGGTAGCATCCCACCCCCTGCTTCATCATTGGCCAAATTAGAAAACTTGTATTCTTCTTTCTCACCGTGGTGATGCTTCAGAGTACAGATCCCATGTTGGTTAAACTTGTGTGATAATCCCCACTCAAGCTGGGCATAATGCATGCCTGTGAATTCAAGGCCAACCTGAACTATATTGTGAGACCTTGTATCAAAAAACCAAGGGTTGTGGTTCAGTAAAGCCCTGACCTAGCATGAGCTAAAAGAAAAAAGAGGCCAGCCCTGCCCTTTTCCTGATGTGTAATGTAGTGTGTAGTTGATTTACAAATCAATAAATGAACCAGAACATGGGATTAACTGTTCTTAAACAGTGTCTTTCTTACTATTTTGTTGTTTGGATATTTTAACAAGTTACATGACTTTTTCTAGTGCATGACCTTGAATGGTTTCTTATGTGTAAGTCTCACCCGTTCTGTATTTTTATGTCTATGTATAAATTTTGATCATATATCAGATGTTAAATGCTGAGTGGTGGTGGCACACATTTTTAGTGCTAGCAGAGGGTTCACAGAGAAACCCTGTTTAGGAAAATAAAAACATTTAAGTTTATTGTGAAGTTTCAATTTAACCTCTTGACCAATCGGCTGAAAACCCTTATTGTGTATAATATATAAAGTGATACGTGATCATCATGGAAGAATAAAACAATCTCCAAAAAATGAATTCCAGAATTAATTGTTGCTACTTTTAGCAAGAAGCCTTAATCATGACTCTGAAAGAACTATTAAAATTTTATAGATTGTTTTACGAAGACAGTTGGAAAAGCGTTGACCATTGGGATCAGTGCATTGGGCCATGAAAAGTAAATCAACTGTTGCTGGCCTGCTTGCTCACAGCTCCCCTTGCCATTCAGGATGCTGTGGCTCTGGGTGTGAGGATATCAGAAAACTTGGGTTTTGTTCACATTCATATCTCTCAGTTGTTAAGATTCAGTTTAGAGTTAAGCAAGGTCATTGCTTATCAGCAGTCCTCTGCTGCTCATTTCTTTATGTGAGCGCACAGCAGGAGGCAGAGGCAGGCAGATCTCGTGAGTTCCAGGCCAGCTTGGTCTACAGAGTGAGTTTCAGGACAGCCAGAGAAACCCTGTTTGAAAATAACAATAACTAAAGGGCAGATTGGCTGTCCAATACAGTCATTACCTCTCCAACAAAATTTTGGAGACACTGTTACTATATTTTGTACTAGTGATGTAGTAGTGAAGAAGTCTGAGGTCCAGCATACCTCATTGAGTATGGTTTTTCTGATACACATCAATTTTTATTTTTATTTTATTTAGTTTTCTTTTTAAAATTATTTTTATGTGCATTTTGTGTGCATATGTCTGTGCGAGGGTGTCAGATCTCATGGAGCTGGAGTTACAGACAGGTGTGAGCTGCCATGTGGGTGCTGGGAATTGAACTTGGGTCCTTTGGAGGAGCAGCCAGTGCTCTTAACTGCTGAGCCATCTCTCCTGCCCCAGTTTTTATTTTTAATAGAAAGCCAGTCCTTCATCAGGCAGTGACTGGTCTGCCTTTTTGCTGTGAATCTTGGACAATAAGACAATCTGAGCATGCTCTGTCTTGTGCTCAGTGAGTTATCTCTACTCGAACTTGCCCATGAGGTCCGTGTGGTTTCATATGTCATCTATGGGAATCTTGTATGTTGTTAACTCTTCTGTCTATATTTGGATGTTGATTGCCGGGTTCCCTTTTAGACAACGTTTTTTTCTTGCCCAGACTGACCCAGAATGCACATCCTCCTCCTGCCTCGGCCTCCAAGTGCTGCTTGCTGTCCACCAGTGTGAACCACTGTTAACAGCGTGATGCTTTGCAGTTCAGCAGAGAAGGGCTATGTATTGTCTTGTTTTCCTCTTCCTCTACATCCACTGTACTGTTTATTTTGTGATAAGGAACAGGGTGTTTAGAGGAATATTCTCAGCTTCTGTGACCAGTTTATCACTGCTGAGAGTTGATGGGTTTCTTAGAGGTGGGATGCCTGTTCTGTAGGGAACACTGTCTTATCTTAGATGCTCGTCAGTACTGTTCCTCATTTTAGTCAAAATTTCATTGTATTTGGCAGTTAAGTACATCAAATGTGACTGGAGGTTGATGTCAACATGTTGTCTTTGAAGATAGCATTTTCTTCTCAAACTGTTTTCAGGTAATTTTAAAATAAGAAGGAAAAGTCAGGACTTATCCAATTAGGTTATCTGCCACACTGTAAAGTAACCAAAATGACCGTGAAGAAGGAGCCTGGCGCTGTCTAATTTGCTGACGATGGCTTCTGTTTTGTGTCTTTGTCATTCTGGATACAGACTACTTTAGGTTCTTCCTGGGGTGTTTTTGTATCTTTAGATGTAAATAAATATTGTTATTGGATTATATTATCCAAATACCTTTTAGTTTCCTCTCTCCTATAGATTACACCTACTTCACCTTTTTACTTTGTATTTTCTTTTTTAAAAGATAGACTAGACTGGCCTCATTCACAGTCATCTCTCTGTCTTGGCTTCTCAAGTCTTGTAATTACAAAAGTACATCACCGTGCCTTGGCTGTGTGCGTATGTGCACGTGCATTTGGGAGCACACTCAGATGCTAGAGGTCAATGTCAGTTGTCTTTCTCAGTCACTCTCCACCTCACCTGTCTGTGACAGGGTCTCATTGTACCTGGCTTGGCTAGACTAGCTGGCCAGCAAGCTCCAGGAGTCCGCCTGTCACGCTCCTTCCATACCCGCCTGTCACTCCTCCTTCCACACCTGGATTTTCCACGGCTCCTCCTCGGGGCTGGTGTCTGCGGTCAGCACCTCGCTCCCTGGGCCCTCTCTGCCGCTCTGTTTTTTCTTTTTCTGTGTTGTTCTGTTTGTTTTCAGGCAGGGTCTCTCTACATAGCCCTGCTATCCTAGAACTCGCTCTCTAGACCAGGCTGGCCTCAAATTCAGAGAGATCCTCCTCCTGCCTCTGCCTCCTGAGTGCTGGGATCAAAGGTATGTGCTGCCATGCCCAGCCCACCTCTCACCTTTTTAAGGAAACAGAGATCTCTTTATCTTAGGCTTTGATGTCATCATCCAAGGAAGATACAGTAAGAACTGCCATTGTCAGCAAGCCGGGTGGGGAGGAGAAGGGGGGTGAAAAGGTTGTGAGAAGAAGAGCCTAATGTTGGGTGGATCAGTCTCCTAGGAGGCAGCTCCAGTGGTGTCTTGTTTCTTGTTTTAAATAGGGAGTGCTTCACGAGTTTCTAGTCAGCCCTGAGCAGGGGCCTTGATAATCCTCTCTCAGTCCAGTTTTGGTACATGTGCCATTGACGTGAAGAATCAAGCTTTGAAAATTAAGCAGAGAAGTAATAACCCTTTTCCCACCTAGAAAGTCTTTTCATTTGTTGAACTAAAATGTCTGACAAATGAGATTTTGCTATATAACTTACAGGTGCTTCAGCAATAAGGAGAAAGTTAGAACACCAGTGTAGATAACTGCTGCCTGCAGGGTGGTGTAGGCCACATGATTCATGAATAGTGTTTGAAGTGTGTTTTTCCTAACCTTTGAACACTCAGTTACTCATGTGGTAGTTGCTGTTTGTATTTCAAAACTCACTTGTATTTGAGTTAGCTGAGTGTGAAGACCAGAAGCACTTATTATTACTGAACTTGTTTCAGCCCCGACCTCTGAGACTAAGCAGTGTTCAGCTTAGAAGGAGTTTCATTGAACTCCATGGGCCAGTGTGAACTTAACAGGGAGTATAGTGATTTCATCTTTCGTGAGAGGGTTTGTCTAATGAGTCATTCTCTTCGACATTTGCTTAACATGTGGGGAGAATCTTCTCTTTCCTTTTCCCTTGTGAAAAGGTACAGTGTGATGTAATTTCTTCTTTTTACCAGAAGAGAGAAAAATTCCATGATGAAGAGGAAAGGAAAAGTGCCTGGGTTAGCCAGGAGAGACAGAGGACCCTGGACAGACTCCGGACATTTAAGCAGGTAATAGAAACACACTCTATTGATGGATTTTCGTTGTTTTTCAGAGAGTGCCATAGTGCTCCTATTATAAGATCTCTGTGTAGAATCTGTTCCAGTCACAGTAGTTTATGGGCTCCCTCTCCTGTGGCTGAAGCTGACAGTAGTATTCTTTTGAGCCTGGTGTACTACTTCAGGAGTACAAAGAATGGAGCGGGTCAAGAAAGCCTGGATTCTTTGAATAAAAAGAAAACACTGTTGATGCTACAAAAAACACTTCATTGCACGCTCCCCCTTCTATCAAAATCATTATCAGGCATTTTTAAAAGTACCCCCCCCCCCTTTTTTTTTTTAAAGGTTTCAACTTTTTTTTTTTCTTTTTTTCTTTTTTTTTTTTCTTGGTTTTTCGAGACAGGGTTTGTCTGTGTAGCTTTGCGCCTTTCCTGGAACTCACTTTGTAGACCAGGCTGGCCTCGAACTCACAGAGATCCGCCTGGCTCTGCCTCCCGAGTGCTGGGATTAAAGGCGTACGCCACCATTGCCCGGCTCAACTTTTTTTTATATAAGTATTTGAAAATAAACAGTAGTAGTTTTTTAGCTTCCTGCTAAGTACCAGTAATATATATTTAATACTGCTTGTCTTGAGTTTTAGATCCAGTTTTTTTTTTTTTTTTTTTTTTCATTGAAGACTTAAAGTCATGTGGCTGGTTTTCCTGCTTGTTTGTGAGATTGGTCTTGCTATATGTAGCCTTGGCTATACTGGAATGTATGTAGACTAGGCTGGCCTCAAACTCATAGTTATCCATCTGCCTCTGTCTTTTGGACACTGGAATTAAAGGCAAGTGTACCACAATGCCCAGCACATGGTGTTTTTTAAGCAGTTGGCTTAATTGGGTAACAGGGAACAGGCTTAGCATATTTGATATAGGATAATAAAAGAGTTGGTGATAATTGTTTGAAAGGTATTGAAAGTTGAGGCACAGGTATTCTAGTTTTTCTGGTTGTCTTTTTTCCTGTACCTTGGAAAAAGTCAGAGAAGAGACAAAATAATAACATTCTGTTAAAGGAAGAAATAACTAAGCATTTGTTGGCAAGTTATTTTAATATACTATACTCATACAATAACTTTGATATTTTAGAGGTACCCCGGGCAAGTCATCCTTAAATCAACGAGATTAAAGGTGGCTCATTCTAGAAGAAGAAGCACAGCAAGTCCTGTGGCCTGTGAGGAGCGGTGTGACTCTCTCCCAGGAGTGCAGCAGGGAGAGGAGAAAGCAGAGGTGGGGGTAGGGGGGAGCCTGCTGGGGCCTTCACAGACAGCAGAGCCTCGGAGCCTTGTTCACCCGGAAGACACTTCTTCAGTACAACTTGAAGCCACTTCCTTACCTCCCAGTGCTGTTACCTCTGAACTGCCTCCCCCCTCGTCACTTCCACTTTTGACTAGTAGTGATCTCAAACCTTGTTCTGCTACTGCAGATCCACTCCCGGCCTCTGTTCCTCCAACACCTCTCCCTCCCCCACCCCCACCCCCGCCTCCCCCTCCACCCCCACCTCTGCCTGTTGCAAAGGACAATGGTGCCAGCAGCACTTCCGAGACACTGGAGAAAGATACACTTAGGAAGGAGGGCTGTGAGAAGAGGATCCCAAAGTCAGCCAGCGCCCCGTCAGCACAGCTCCTGGACAGCAGCCAGCTGGTCAGTGCCCGGAAGAAGCTGAGGAAGACTGCTGGGGGTTTGCAGAGGAGGAGAGGTGAGTGGGCAGGGCCTGTCGGACTCCCGGGGAGTGATGCCCAGGGAAGAAGAGCTCTGCATTGAGTTCTGTGAGGCAGAGCCTAAGAGTGCTTTGAACATTATTTGATAGCAAACAGGCATTCAAGGTCACAGCAGAGGAGAGTTCTTAGAAACTCACAGCAAGTGTTTACAAATACATACCTCCTCTTGAGCTATTAGGCACGTTTTTAAAATATTCAAGTGACATTTGACCTACTTGTTAGGTAGCACTTTTCGCGTTAGGAAAAACAAATCTGATTTTTTTTTTTAAAAAATAATTTATTTTTATTTTATGTGCATTGGTGTTTTGCCTGCACGTATGGCTGTGTGAGGGTATCAGATCTTGGAGTTACAGACAGTTGCTGGGAATTGAACCTGGGTCCTCTGGAAGAGCAGTAGGTACTCTTAACCACTGAGCCATCTCTCCAGCACCACAAATGTGATTTTAACTTGAATGGTAAACTGTTTCTGTCTAGCTTAGTGATGGAGCTCGTATGTTATTGATGATGATGGTGATAGTGATGGAGCTCATATGCCATTGATGATGATGGTGATAGTGATGGAGCTCATATGCCATTGATGATGATGGTGATAGTGATGGAGCTCATATGCCATTGATGATGATGGTGATAGTGATGGAGCTCATATGCCACTGATGATGATGGTGATAGTGATGGAGCTCATATGCCATTGATGATGATGGTAATAGTGATGGAGCTCATATGCCACTGATGATGATGGTGATAGTGATGGAGCTCATATGCCATTGATGATGATGGTGATAGTGATGGAGCTCATATGCCATTGATGATGATGGTGATAGTGATGGAGCTCATATGCTGATGATGGTGATGATGGTGATAGTGATGGAGCTCATATGCTATTGATGATGGTGATAGTGATGGAGCTCATATGCTATTGATGATGATGATGGTGATGATGGTGATAGTGATGGAGCTCATATGCTATTGATGATGAGGGTGATGGTGATAGTGATGGAGCTCATAATGCCATTGATGACGATGATGGTGATAGTGGTGGAGCTCATATGCTATTGATGATGAGGACGATGATGATGATGATGATGATGATGATGATGATGGTGATAGTGGTGGAGCTCATATGCTAATGATGATGATGATGACGATGATGGTGATGGTGGAGCTCATATACTGCTGCTGATGAGGATATCATTGTAAGAAAGGGTGGGAAACCATTAACAAGATCATATAGGTCACAGTTTAGTATTGAAGACTTAATAGAATTCTTCACATAAAAAGACAAAGAAGAGCAGGAAGTTATGTGCAATTTATCACGTGTCCACTATGCCTCAATACAGTTACTTCTAAAAATAGCATTTTCCTTACCTTTGAGGGGCTTTTAGTTTGCATGGGGCAAATAATACTGAGCATCTTGCATATTATATATTAATCTGAGAATATTCTGTAAGTTATTTCATACCACAATCTGAATAGAATTTCATATGTGAAATAACTAAATGAAAAAGCACAGTGACCGTGAACCAACATTAAATTGTGTGTGTGTGTGTGTGTGTGTGTGTGTGTGTGTGTGGTGTATATGCACTCAGTTTTTCATGTTGAGCCAGGGTCAATTTGAGGGTCTTCCTCAACTGCTCACTGCTTTACTTTCTGAGACAGGGTCTCTCCCTGAACCTGGAGCTCACTGTTTCAGCTTGACTAGCTAGCCAGGAACTCCACTTAAACCCCACCAGGCTCCACCTGTCACATGTACCTCCCAAGTACTGGATTTATAGGTATGCACCACTGTGTCCAGCTTTTATATGGGTGTTGGGAATTTGAACTCAGATCTCATCTTCCAGCTCCTATTTAAAAAAAAAAAAGCTTGGCCATGGTGGCACACACCTTTAATTCCAGCACTCAGGAGGCGGAGGCAGTGGATCTCAATGAGTTCAAGGCTAGCCTGGTCTACAGAGCAAATTTTAGGACAGCCAGAACTGCACACAGAGAAACCCTGTCTCAAAAACAAATCAATCAATTAATTAATTAATTAAAAAAATGTAACCAGTCACTGTCTTACTTTGGGTTGGTGGTGGTTGTGCAATATGGGGTCCTTTGAGAATCTCACCTATTGTATCCAGCTTGTATTGGGGGAGGTCACAGAGTTTGACTTTAAATACAGTTATCCTAACTCTGATTGTTTATTTTGTTTTCCAAAGTGAGTTCCCCCATGGATGAAGTGTTAGCATCCTTGAAGCGTGGTAGTTTCCATCTGAAAAAGGTTGAACAGCGGACTCTGCCTCCTTTTCCTGATGAAGATGATAGTAACAATATCTTGGCGCAGATAAGGAAAGGGGTGAAATTGAAGAAGGTTCAGAAGGAAGTTTTGAGAGAATCCTTCACACTTCTGCCTGATACAGACCCTTTGACTCGGAGCATCCATGAAGCTCTCAGAAGAATTAAAGAAGCGTCCCCCGAGTCGGAGGATGAGGAGGAGGCTTTACCTTGCACAGACTGGGAGAACTAGCAGGTAAATGACCTGCTATCTTTAGCAGCATGAACCAGTGATCCAGCTTTTACGTCGGTCAGCTGGGGAGCTCCAGCATGTTTTGTCAAGTCTGTGGCCTGTTCATTATATTTATAGTGTGGATATTAGATATGTGAATTCCAGGTTTTAACTCAAAAACATTCTCTTATTTCCACCTGGATATTTGATTTTCTCAGGGCCTATTTTTTTTTTTTTTTTTTTTAAATCCTGTCCCTTTATACAGCAGTCCTTCTTGTTCGTGACGAATGAGGTGGGTATGTTTCCAGAGGCCACATTCTGTATTGGTTTCTATCATTGTTGCAGTAGTTTTCTTTCCTGTATGCACCTTTTAAGGTGGGTCTGTCTGTGTCCAGGCTCTTCTGGAACTCTTTGTGATTCTCTTGCTATCATGGTATACATCATACCTGGCCAGGAATGCTTTATTTTTATTTCTGTTTTTAATTGTATGTGTGTCTGCATGGAGTTTGTGTACATGTTTGCAATACCCACAGAGACCAGAAAAGAGCATTGGATCCCCTTGGAAATGGAGTTACAAGTTATAGGCAGTTGTGAGCCCCGTGATGTGCTAGGAACCCATTTCAGGTCCTCTTGCAGAGTACCAAGAGCTCTTAATCATTAAACCATTTCTCCAGCCCCAGAAAGCACCTTTAAAAGGCAATGGCCATGTAAATGTTTTTTTTTTTTTCTATCTCACTCATTAAAAATACCTACAGTATAGTTTTATTCCAAGTAAAGAGACAGTCTTATTTTTAATCTTGACAGAAGTCTTTTTAACTGAACTACTTAAATTAGGCATATTGAATTTTGATCCTTACTTAGCTGGCTGTATACATAGCTTTATAAATACTTAAAACTTTGCAGTCATACTACTGTTCCTTTGTTGTCTATAATAAACATTATAGCTACGTTTATAAACACAAGTACAAACATCTTGAGTCCCCTGCACAGTAAGATTGTTTGGTTACACATATGCATTCTAACACTTGCAGTCTGCTGCATCTCTCTCTTCTTTTTTTAAGATGGGGTCTCAGCATGTGGCTGAGGCTAGTCTGGCCCTGGATATATAGATCAGGCTAGTCTTTGCCTCCCTTCTTCCCACTTGCTCTCTGTCTCCCCGAGTGCTGGGCCACCAAGCCCTCTGCTGCTTTTCAATGTACAAATGGCACTACGTTAAAAGAGTAAAGCAAGCGATTATGGCATATGCTGTGAGCTGCGTAGTGAAAGGATTGGCAGTGGTTTCAGCTGAAATAAGATAACGTGTGCAAAATGTGCAGAGCATGTGACGTGTTCTGCTCTCTCATAGGCTCCATAGTATTGAGCCAAACAGGAAGACCAGACTAGCTGTGCAGTTCTGCACTACCCAGGCAGTGTTCAGGAGGTGGAGGCAGGAGGATCATGACTTTGAGGCCAGCTTTGATTACATAGCAAAACTCCATCTCAGAACAAAAATAGTGAAGCCAACCCCAAAGAGGGAGCACTGTTTCTAGTGGGGTATATACAAGGTAGCTTAGTTTTCACAGCCGGCCTTGGTGGCGCCCATCTTTAATCCCAGCACTCAGAGGCAGAGGCAGGAGGATCTCTGTGAGTTCAGTCCAACCTAATCTACGGAGTGCTCTTTAGGACAGCCAAGACTACAGAGAGACCCCATCTCCAGGGGGTAGGAAGATAGCTTATTTTTAAATTATTTTTCTAGCAGGGATATATCCAAGATAATTATCTTTGGGTGGGAGGGTGTACAGTGATCCCTGATCATGTATAATCTTAAGAATAGCTGAAGGGACTTACTAAAGAGTGTGGATTCCTGTCTTTGACTCCGAATCTAAGTGGATATTTAGTGTATACACAAGTCCGCATGGATTTTGAAGACTTGGCACAGTAAATGTGAACTAGTCAAATACAGCATTACTACTAAAAGCACTTGGCCCTTTTCCCTTTGGGCCTAGGACATGAGGAAATGTTGTCAGGTACCTCTTTCCATCAGCGTCTGTCTCGAGCAAGGCTTTCAGTGACACTCTCTGTGATGTGCGGTGTGTGTCTCTCCCTTGACTCGGCCACTGGTGACTGACCGGCGCTTTCCTCCATTGCTGGTCTCAGTCATCTTGCTTACTAGAGAGGAAAACACTGGCATTTATTTTCCTCTGAGAAATGTAGAGGAGGAGGAGAAGTGTCAGGACTTCTAACTATGGGCTAATGCTCAGAGACTCGAGCTGTCTCCCGAGGATCTTCTCCACAGTAGACGGACACTTGCAGATCACCCCCCTCTTTACCGGCCCTGGCCCGCAGTGCTGTCTCCTGCTCATAGCTTGGCGCTCTCGTTGTTGCTTGTTTTTGAGACAGCGTTTCTCTTGTTATCTTTGGAGCCTGTCCTGGAACTCACTCTGTAGCCCAGGCTGTCCTTGAACTCACAGACACCCGCCTGCCTCTCCTGGGGACTAAAGGTGTGCATCACCACACCTGTCTGCTTGTAGCTTCTCCTGCCACTTAACCCTGTATCTCACCCAATCGCTGCCCCTCTCCTGCTTAGTTCTTTGACTACAGCTGCTCAGGTCAGCATTTCCATGCTGTCTTCTCCATCTCACTGGGTCTTGCCTGAAACATAAGACAGGCAGCATCATTCTGTGTAACCCAGCTGAAGTGTGATGGCTATGTCTGGGTACTGATGGAGTATGAGGGGCTGACAATTCTGACAGTGTTGAAAGAGACCAGGAAACACTCAGCAGATGTATGACCTGGACCGTCAGAGTTGAAAAGATGCATGCTGTGTGCTCTGCATCCTCTTCCTGTGAGACTCTGGAGATAGCTGTGGCTAACGGTGTCCCTAAGGAGCTTTCTAAACACGAGAAAACTATATCTTTCTCAAATTTGTCAGTATAACAATGGAAAGAGAACGTGAGGCACAAATGTCTTTCTAAGAAAACTGCGGTGGTGGCGCACACCTTTAATCCCAGCACTTGGGAGGCAGAGGCAGATGGATCTCTGTGGGTTCGAGAACAGCCTGGTCTACAGAGCGAGTTCCAGGACAGCCAAGACTGCTTCACAGAGAAACCCTGTCTGGAAAAAATCAAAAGAAAAGAAAAGAAAGAAAACTGATGGTGGTCCTGTTTCATAGGTAAAAAGGAATATGTGAAATTGATTTCACTAATTTTTATATGACAGAGGGCCAAAATGGTACCCTTCAATATGTAGATGCCATAAAATTGTGAAATAGTTTACTGCTGTGCACTCAGCCTTTCTAGGTACTAAGGGTTTAAAACGCAGGCTTTGATTCAGTCTTTATGTTGTATTTCCTAATAGCACATCTCAGTGAAATATCCTATCAAAACAAAAATGTGCTTATTGGAAAACTATTTTGAGTTTTTTAATCTAAAAACTAGAAAAGATATTTTCTCAGTCACACTAGCTGTATTTCAAGTACTCAGTACCATGTGTAGCTTCATTGAAATAGAGAAAACAGAACAGAAGCATGGTGCTTTTTGTTCATGTATGTTTAAAGAATGGTTTTTATCCTTCTCCTAAAGGGTCAATAAAGACAGTCTGTCTCTTTGTTGTTTAAAGACAATCATATAATAGGTCTTATTGTGTTGGCGGTTTGTAAAACATAATACACACTTAGACATAAAGTATTAGCCTAAGAGTAATAGAAATTAAAATGAACCTGTAGCTGGAGCCCACCGGGGCCTGCAGCCACTCAGACCCAAGTAAACACACAGAGACTTATATTACTTATAAACTGTATGGCTGTGGCAGGCTTCTTGCTATCTAGTTCTTATATCTTAAATTAACCCATTTCTATTAATCTATAGGTTGGCACGTGGCTTGTGGCTTACCGGTATTTTCATATCTTGCTTCTTTTGTGTCTGGCTGGCAACTCCTGACTGACTCCGCCTTCCTGTTCCCAGAATTCTCCTCTCTGCTTATTCTGCCTATACTATACTTCCTGCCTGGCTACTGGCCAGTCAGCGTTTTATTTATCAATCAATCAGAGCAACACATTCACAGCATACAGAGCGATGTCCACAGCATGAACCTAACACTCTCCATAGCGATCAACATTTGTATTAAATGGAAAGGATGGCTCAGCGGTTAAGAGCACTGGCCACTCTTCCAGAGGCCTGTGGACAAGTCCCAGTATCTGCATGGTAGCGTTCACAGGGGATCTGACACCCTCTTCTGGCCTTCATAGGCACTGCAGGCACATGGTGCATATACATTCCTGGTCAAACACTCACACAAACTAAAAAAACTAATTAAAAAAAAATCATAGACTTTTTTTGAAGGAAATCTTGTACCATTACTGTATAGGTGACTATTAAAAGAAAAAAGTATTCATTGCAGATATTTCAAAAGGTATGAGGGAACAAATATCTACCTTACCTGTAATAGGCATTTTGTTCTAACACATTGTGGTATTTTGTTTACAAACAGGTGACTTAACAGAAAGAAGAAAAAACCCATGGATGAAGACTGGCTCTGATTCTTTTGGGAAAAAGTTTAAGCTCTTGTTCCCATAATTGGATTCCATTAGATTCCGAGTATATTGGCAAAGTGGTATGAAAAAAAGGAAGCACAATTGGAGGATATTACTGTTCAGTCACTCTCACTGGTAGTGGTGACGTCAGTTTTATATGTGCAATGTTCCTGACTGCCCTAAGAAGGCCTCCTGGAGACGGCTGTTTCTTACACACCTTCTCTTCCCATCCACCCATCATAAGCTCATAGTGGCCAGTTACACTAGGGTCACTGTGATCAGAAGAACACTGGGTTGGCAGAGTTCTTCTGTGTGAGCTGCTTTGGGATTCATCTTTCAGTCAACTGAGAAGATATTTGCTGAAGCACATTCCACATCAGCTTCTAGAAATAGAGTGACATGCTAAAAAAGACATTCATCATGGTAGTTACAGTCAGGAATTACAAGACAACAACATGGAATGCACTTACAATTTCCACATTTTTCATCTCCAGAGGAGGTATTCAGTGTCTGAGAAGCCAATGGAGATTACCTATTAATGTGTGCACCAAAACATGGCACATTTAACAAGGCATATTTTTAAGAGGCCACAGTCTTACATTTTGTAAGAGTTTGAAGTTAAAATTTCCATGCTTTTAAAATAGCATTTCATATTTCTGAATTTAGAATAGTTTGAATTTTATGTGCACACTGTTTATGAGAAGCAGTGCTTCGTAATTTGATAATGTTTCAAATTATTTTTAGTCTTTTTGTTTGAACTACTGCTTGATTACTGTAACTCATGACTTTCCTATTGAGAATCAAAAATCAGGATTCAACAGTAGGGATACAGATTACAACTCTTTGTATCATGCACCAGTTTTAAGTTTTTATGTTATGCTCCATGGTGAAGAGCATGTGTTCAGGAAAGGTCCAGAAGGTAGCCAATCCCAAAATCCTCCAGCTAGCATTTCCCTGTTTGCTTATGCTACGCACATGCGTAGTTCTAGTGCTGACTTAGCTGTGTCTTAAAGGGTCCATTTATGAATGGAGCTGGCGTGGATTGTCAGTGGGATTATGTGGACACGCATGAAGGGAGATATGCTGGACCCAGTTTACAGCACACTCTAGTGTGTGCTAATGATGAAGACAGATCTTGGCCTTATGGAGGGATTAAAATACCAAAAAGAACTTCATTCCTAGAAAGTTCTTCCCCAGCTTAGCCCAGAAACCACCTTGAAGAGAGAGCACCTCAGTGTCCACCAATGGTTTCCTCTAGAAACACGGCTTGCCTTTTTGTCATTTTTAAGAGATATTTTTCTTTAATTATGGAAAAAAATTCTGGTAACAGGTTAAAGTAAACCAAATCTTTGCACTTAAATATTCATAGCATGTTTGTTGATGAGACTGGGAGTTTCTGTAGCATTTATTTAGATACTGGATTTCGTCCTAACACAGTCGTACATCTTGTCCAGAACAATGAAAACAGCTGATACATAGACCTCACCCCAGGATGATATGTGGGTCCTTTAGACCCACAGTAAAGTGTCAGAATGTGTTTAGCCCAGAGTTATTGGCTAGATAAAATATTTAAAATAAAATGTTTGAAAAATTGCAAAGTTTTCAAACTTCCTAGAAGTCATCCATCATTTATACACTTCTAATATTAAAGATCCATACATCGGTATTTTATATATCCAGTTGTTTTATTTACTTTTGAGACCAGGTTTTGCTGTGTAGCCCTGATTGGCCTGGAACTCCCCATGCAGACTGGATTTGCAGCATCTACCTGCCTCTGCCTCTCCAGTGCTGGGATTACAGCTGGGTGCCAAGACAGTTGGCTCCATTTTTTCCTGTTTTTAAAGATTCATTTTTTAAATTAAATTATGTATGTTCACAGAGGCTCTTGCCAGGAGCTAGATTTACAGACCCCTCACGTGGTTGCTGGGAATCAAACTTGGATCTTCTGAAGGAGCAGTGCATGCTCTTAATCCCTGAGCTAGCTCTTTGGCGCCCCCCCCTTTTTTTTTAATTTTAGGAAAATGTGGACTATAACGTTAAAGTAACAATAACCGCTGGGTTGTAATCAGTCTTGGCACCGAACTCCTGGCCTTTTAGGTGGGGAATGCGTGAGATCAAGAGCAGCTCTAAGCACATCCTGTCACAGCTCTTGAGGAGTGCCTCTTTCTCAACAATCCACGACTACAGCAGGGAGCCTTCAACCCATTTTCAAGCAAATGATTTTTCGCCCAACATGCTGGTCCCCTCAGGACTCTAGTTCCTGTCCTGGGGTGTGGCTGAGGGGTCACCTTGTGTCCTTCTGTAGCGCCGCTTCCTAGCCCCCAAGAGAAGATTTCTTACTGATAAAATAACACACCATTGGAGTTATTCACAACAATACAATTAAAATAGTGTATAGGTGTTCAACAAATCATTAGATGGAGCCGCATTAATTTAAAGTGGATTTAGAGCCCCAGAAAAATGATACTAGGGATGGTGGGTTTTTCTCCCCCTCCTCTATCTTAGTTTCCTAGGCACTTATTAAAACAAGGGCCTTTCTTTGGCTTGGTTTTGGATGATGTCAGCAGACCAGATGTGATGAGCTCTGGCCTTCACAGCACATTCCTATGGATTCCCAGTCTGCTTAGACAGTTAGGCTTCTGCTGGGTCAGTCTATATCCACAGACCCTGCTTGTTTGTGCTGTTCCCAGATACAGTAGACTGAAGACAGGAAACTAGTCGATGACTTGGGGATGCTTAGCCTAGTGTTATTGTTCATACTTGAACGTCAGTTTCAAATATTCCCCTAATACAACCAAAATTGTGTATAATAGCCAGTGTAGTATGTATTGAAAACGGTATCTCTGATGATTTAAAGTCCTAATTGTTTTTTAGCAGTAAGAGATTGCTAGAGAATGAGGACTTTTAGGGGATAAGCAATGACCTTATTTAAAGAGTGCTTTATAGGGGGATGGAGTTCATAAAAACAATCATTCCTAGGGGTTCATTGTGCACTTAAACTTTTTTTTTTTTTTTTTTTTTTTTTCCCTGAGACAGGGTTTCTCTGTGTAGCCCTGGCTGTCCTGGAACTCGCTCTGTAGAACCAGGCTGGCTTTGAACTCAGGGATCCACCTGTCTCTGCCTCGAGTGCTGGGACTAAAGGTGTGCACCACAACACATGATGCAAATCTCATTTTTAAAAAGATACTTTCCTATAATGAACACTTCGTTGAGTCTACAATGTGTGTGTTGGGAGGGTTCTTTTCTACAAATCTGAATGTAGAACAGTACGTGGCGCCACGGTATGTCCTAGAATGTGCTCAGTTGCACAGTGTATCATAGACACCACACTAAGACTTTAAAGCCCAGTGGGATGCAGCCTCCTAGGCAGCATCCTTGTCGCACAGGGACACACAGGGATGCAGTTGCATTCTCTCTTTTCCTGGAGACTTGTGTTTGAAACTCATTCACAGGGTTTATTGGTATTTATTTAAATCAGTGCTTTTTACATAGCTTTGTCATACGCCCATCACCAGAAACCAAGCTGCGCAGTGACTTTGGGTCTTTAGTGGACCTATCAGGGAGTTTTGAGGTTATATTTTTACCAGGTGAAACAATAACTAAAGAATTCTGGACAACTGCAGAACATTTGAGACAGATGCAGACAGCTTAAGACAGCCGTTTGACAGGAAGCAGAGACCTTGAATTTTTCCTCGTTTTTGCACTGAATATAAATGATTATGTAAAGCTAAATGTGCAGATTGAACATTTTACTTGTGCTTGGTGATGCCAGTAACCATCAAGACATTATAGATGGAGGAGAGGTGAGAAAGTGGAGGCACCTTACTGGTGAGCACACAGCATTTATGTCTTGCTACTGAGCACATCAGTAGGCACGTCTGAACTTTCCTTTTTTGTTAAAGCACATGAAAATTCTGCCTAATTGCTTTGTAAAGTGAAGCAATGGCATTTTTATTCTATAAATATAATGTAACTTAAAAAGTTTTCATACAAAATGAGTTTATGTCATTGTCATGTATTTAAACAGAAGCTTCTAAAAGTGGGAGGCTGTCCTGACCCAGAGAGAGAGAGAGAGAGAGAGAGAGAGAGAGTGTGTGTGTCAGTCTTAAATGTCCCTTGAGTTATGTTAAAGATGCTCTTATTTTAAATTTTCATTTTGCCCACAGTGAACACACAACTTGGTATTTGTATGACTGAATTCCAAATTTAGGTATGTCCCATCTCTTCCAAGCACATTTATTGGGTTACTACAAGGTGTGTGTACAGAAAATACCTCTGAGGTTGACATGATAAGTGTTCATGGATGCTGTTTCACACTGACTTGAAAGCAATCATTTGTTTTGAGAGGAAGGGAACATTTCGTTTCTTATGTGTTTGTTTTTGTAGATTCAGTGGCTCAGTTTGGGGCATTGAAAGTATGTAGGAAAGACCCTGAGAAATTGAAAAGCAAAGGTGTGTGTGTGTGTTGAGTTTTAACAGGAGAAAACATTTTTACTTGCATGTTGTATAGTTAACTATCAAAGGGTGTAATGCGCTGTTTTAGGTTTCTCATGCAATGTCCATTGTCTTTACTCCAAAGTCTTTGCAGTTACCAGTGACATTCATTCCCTTTCTTGTGATTTCCCCTCATCTATGTGATGTTACAAAGGTTGGACAGTGCATCCCTTAACAGTGACATATAATGTCTTTGACACAGTCCCCACTGCCTTGTTGAATCGCTCTCTGTACTGTATGCATTGCCAAGTGTGAAACCCTAATATGTAGTTTATTGAGAAACGGAAGGCTGCAGATCACTTTGCATGAGTCAAGCCCACTGGGGCTGAAGAAACTGACACTTTTCTTTTTACCTGTTTTGGGTAAAGGAAAATTACAGTGGCAGACTGACTCAGCACTCTTAGCTTTGTGCAGTGTTACAAAGGCAGAAGTAAACACTAGCGACTGCTTGGCTTTCCAGGATGGCTTTTCCACCATTCCGTGAAGTGGACTGTCTGCAGCGCACTGTAAACGCCATCTCTTGCAAATTTATATACTTAACTATGCTCAGTTAACATTCTAAAGTATTAAAGATACAAAGAAATACTAAGCAGGCATTTATAGCAATACTATGAGATCTCCAATACTGTTTGGACTCTTGCCTCTCGCTCTTTAGTGCAGCCTTTCTGCATCGTAATGGTTGCGTTGCTCTTTTTCTTTTTGACATTTCACACTCCTAACTTCAGAGCTAAGTACCTGCTCACCCAATACTGCACTCACCTTTCTCTTATTGTACATGCAATGTAACAACACACAGTTTTGGTGCTTAACAATATTCTTTTTTTCTTTAATAAAGGATATTTATTTGAATTAACTTGATTTTGTTTGTTTAAATACGTTGACGTTATTTTCATTTCAAAAAGGAGTACACCAATATTGCACATTTTTAGTAGTATTTGCTGTATTAGTTACTTCCTGCTGTGACTGATACTTTATGCCTGACAGCATGGCGGGGAAACGGGGAATCCGTGTGTTCAGCTTGCTTCCTCCTTTTCATTCAGTCCAGGTAAGCCGGGGATGGTGTGCCCACATTCACGTTGAAAACACCCTCATAGATAGTTCCAGTGCTGGGTTTCCATGGCGATTCTCAGTCCATTAAAGTTGATGATTCAAGATTAACCATCCCAGTTACATAGAACCTGATACACGGGCTATCCACGGCCGACTTGCTGTTTCCCTGAATGCTGTTGTGAGGTGTTTTCACGATAGCTTTTCTTGAGCTGTTTGTTCTATGTGCTGTTTGTACACATATGTACAAAACTGGAACATGTTTTCCAAAACTTGGAGATCTTTAAATGTCTTCGTTTCAGGAGTTGTTCACGATCATCTAAATTGAGAGAGATTGGCTTCTGACTTGGAAATTACTAGAGGCCAGCAGACACTGGCCAGTTTCTGTCAGCATAGTTTAATAGCATGAACAGGTGAAAAGCTACTCATCCCCCAGGGCATGGATGGTGGACTGGCAACAGATGGTTTGTGTAATCGAATGCCAGCTTCTGTCAGAATTTGGAGTAGGAGTCTTAGGCAGCAGATAGGAGTCAAGCTGCCTGGGGTACAGCCCTGCTGTGGTTTCTGGGGTCAGGCTTGTCCAGTTGGTGGCAGTTCCCCATAAATGGATCTCCTCACGCTGGAACAAAGATCCAAACCTGTGATAGACCAGGTTTCCCAGCCATTCACATTCCTCTCTTCATTATCTGCTCTCCCCCAGGCCAGGCTGTGACTCTTCAGACACAGGTTAGCTTCTGTCACACACAGGGTTCAGCTTTATAACCGTTGAGCCTGGGTATAACTGCAGCTCCCTAAAACTATCAGAAGAGGCAGCCATGCTGTGCTGTGCTGTGCTGTGCTGTGCCTGGCACCTGGAAGGTTCTCTTGACTGCCTGACTAAGCTTTGGAAACACCTGGATGCAGGCCCTCCCACTGCCCAGCCCACACCAGCCTTGTGAACATTAAACTTTGAGCCAAAAATCTTAACTCCTGTGTTCCTACTGTTCTTGGGCATCGGCGTCCACATGGTCTTCCCACTGCCGGCCTTGCCTCTGCGCAGTGGTAGAGCCGAGCTGCTCCCCTGCGTGCCCTTGACTAAAGGACAGTAGGATTTCTGTGGACTCCAGAGACTGGCTTAGTCTTTGCCATCTACTCCTCTGCTTCCTGAGCTCCCTCTGTGCAGAGCTGCTCTTCCAGCACTGTCCATGCCTCTCCCCTCTCCCCCACGGTGTGACCAACGTCGTGTGTCTCATATATTCATGTCCTAAAGCCTTGTATCTGAGCACGTGTTCTCACTTAGAGGTTTTTATTTAAAGGGAAAGTGTCGCTAGCCTAGCTTGGGTTTAAGGAACTTGCTTTTCCTCCTCTGTCTCACGAGTGCTGACGTTACAGACTCATGCTGCCATGTCTGGCTTTTCCGTGGAGTGCACAGAGATCTTAGGTAAAGCGAGGCCATTGGACGGAGCCCTTACCTAGTATTACCAGTGACTGGTCACAAGGCAAGTGGTATAAAGGAAGACAAAGCTGTTTACACACCAACAGGCTCAGTATAAATCCTTCCCTTGCTGCCTTCACGAGGAGCCAGTCCCGCAGACACCCTGATCTTGCACTTTCAGAACTGTGGGATGTGAAGCCACAAGCCTGTGGCAGCCGAATCCAGCAGCCCTGGCAAACCAAGGTAGCATCGGTCAAGTCCCCACCATGGTGTTACCTAAGGACGGTGGCCTTTTTTCAAGTCTCTGCCCGTGTGACGGAGTCAAACCCAGCAGTGTCTCATCAGGTGTCCCTGCACTAGCTCAGATGAGCCAGGCCGTTGTGCCCAGTGGACGAGAACTAGTGACACGGGTCTCCTGCCGGGGGCACGGCCTGCGAAAAATGCAGAGCCGCTGTGTGAAGCCGTGGAGACAACTTTGAGATGACGAGGACACCGTCACTGTTGCGGCTGAGCTGCTGCTGTGAGAGCGAGGCCAGAACGTGAGGGAAGATGGGCAACAAGGACGCTTGACTGGGAGATGTGTGCAGAATTCAGAAGTACCTAAAGGACCACAGTTAACAGTTCTGTTAAACCAAACGTTTCAGTACCACCAAGTATAGGAGGTAAAGAGTTAAACACCTTAAAAGTGTCAGTCGAGAAGTGGGAGGAAACAGTACAAAAGAAAAATAGACAACTAAAGAAATCCAAATGCTAGTGCAGCTACAGGAAAGCAGTTTTGGGGTTTTTTGTTTTGTTTTGTTTTTTTGTTTTGTTTTGTTTTGTTTTTTTTGAGACGGCTTCTCTGTGTAGCTTTGCGCCTTTCCTGGAACTCACTGTGTAGCCCAGGCTGGCCTCGAACTCACGAAGATCCGCCTGCCTCCCGAGTGCTGGGATTAAAAGTTTGTGCCACCACGGCCCGGCTATCAGTTGGCCTTGTTAGTACTGAGTTCACACTGAATTGTTACGCTTTAGACTGGCAATTCCAAGTGTAGACAAGGACTTGGAAAACAGTTCTACCCTGCTGATGGTGCTGTAAATGGGCATGAACAATGGAAAATTACTGGGTATCCACAAAGACTGGCCACAATGCTCTTGACACACAACTAACTGTTTTATGTAGTGGAGTGTCTACAGCCAGATCAGCAGACGAGTGCTTGTGGTAGCAATCTGTAATAGCCAACAACTAAAGATAACCCAGTGACCTAGCAACAGGTGAACAAATAATATCCCTAGAATGTAAATGCACCCAGTGGGGAGAAGCAAGAGGAGGTCTGCAGCTTAGGACAGCAACTTCAACTTGAGGAATCTCACTAGAGAGCAAGACAAAGGTCTATGTAGATTCCAGTCATGAAGTAAAAACAGGCAAAACTAAACTAGTGCTGGGTGTTATTCAGACAGTAAAGTTATCGGGAGAAGAAAGTGGCCACCATAAACACCACGGTTGTGCTCACCTTCAGAGCAAAGCACTAGGAGGTGAGCAGTCCCAGGCCGGCTGTGGAATGTCAGGTCGTCAATGCCTCAGATGGTGGTTTGATAAGGGTTCAGTAACCTGTTTGATTATGAGGTCTATGCATTTTAAAAATATTACATGTCGTGACTTTTAAAAATGTTCTCTTAGAATTCTAGAAATTGCTCTAGAATTCGGTCCCCCCCCCTTTTCCTACAAAATAACGTGAGCTCAAAACGCGGAGGCCTGTAGCTGCTGCTTCAGTTTTTCATTAGCTGGCACGAGCCAGAGCCACATTCAGGGCGCTGGCACACGGGCGGTGCAGACTTCTGAAACCGGCTTCTGTGTTCTGCTGGCTCTCTGGAGGGCCAGACTCCTGCTGTGGGTTTGGTTTGGTTTTAATACGTATATTTGAAGTCATGTAGGTGAGTTTGGTTTTGTTTTTATTTTTGTTTGGTTTTTTGGTTTTTTGTTGTTGTGTTTTTGTTTTTGTTTTTTTGAGACAAGGTTTCTCTGTGTAGTTTTGGTGCCTGTCCTGGATTTTGTTCTGTAGACCAGGCTGACCTCGAACTCACAGAGATCCTCCAGGCTCTGCCTCCTCAGTGCTGGGATTAAAGGCATGCGCCACTGCTTCCCAGTGTAGGTGAGATTTTTTAAGAACAAAACCTGCTTAAGGAGTGAGGACTCCTGGGGCCTGGTCCTGCAGCTCAGAGGTGTAACCAGAGGCAACAAGGATATATCTGTCTCACGGCTGTGGCATGGTTTGAGAAACCTGAAAACCATAATAGAGTCTTGGCACACACATGAGGATTGCTTGACATTACCTGGAAGACAGTTTAGAAACAAAAACAACCAAGACTAGAAAGATGCCCTGTGACTGCAGCAACACTTAATGTTGATTTCCTTAACACTGAGAATTCACACAGACATGTTCTCGTCACAGAATAAACACTTCAGTGAGTCACATTTTTTCTTTTTTTTTTTTCTTTAAAGATTTGTATTATTTATTTATGTATATGAGTGCTTTATCTGCATGTACAACTTTATGCCAGAAGAGGGCATCAGATCCCACTAGAGATGGTTGTGAGCCACTATGTGGTTGCTGGGAGTTGAACTCAGGACCTCTGGAAGAGCAGGCAGTGCTCTTAACCCCTGAGCCATCTCTCCAGCCCCAGAGTCACATTTTAAGTTAATAAAAGACCCATAACTCTGACTCTGTAGAAAGAATTGAGCGTAGACATTCATATACCATCTAGTGGGCCTTAGGAGTCATCCTGTACAAACAGCTCCAAAGACTATGGGCCGCTGTCTGTGGAGGGATGTTGGTCAAAAGACAGGGCTGGCTTCCCACCCCACTGCCTACCCTACAGCCACGGCCACATACTACACAACCTTAGAGGCACTGTCAGAAAGTCTCCACACCGTGGATGAGACCAAAGCATGAAGACAGTAACTAAAAAACACAATCAGGAAACTGGGAAGGGCAATTAAAATCACGTATCTTAAAAGAAAACAAAAAGATAAAATACACCATGAAACAATGTGCTGTGATGATAATGAAAGCAAAGATGAATGCCTGGAAACCAAATCTATGACAGGTAAGATTACAAATTCAGGCATGGAGCCAGGCATGGGGACACACCTTTATTCCTAGCAAGAGGAAGGCAGAGGCAGGTGGATCTCGTGAGCCCAGCCTGGTCTGTGTAGCTAGTTCAGGCTAGCTAGAGCTACACAGTGAAACCCTGTCTCAAAAATAATTCAGGCATGACACTGAATAGCTGCAGAAATGGAAAATTAGAAGATTAATCCCATCACGATACATCTAGTTCTTTTCTGGAGGATGAGAAAAATGACAAGGAAAAATGATCAAGCAGCTTACTGTCCTGTTTGAAGGGGACTCAAGTTGGGATTGTGTTCCTATGTAACAAGTTACCCGAGGAACACTCCAGCAAGTGAGGACTTCAAGGTGCTCCCTAGGGAGAGCCATACAGGACAGGGTACTATGTTTTAGTTGAGAAGTTGGTGGAATCCGGTAAGATCTGTAAAGGAAGATATTCTGTGAATACAGTTCTTTAAGAAGTTTTATAAAGAATTGGGTAGGATATACTTAAGGTAAAAGGCATTAAAGTATGCTTGTGTGGTGGCTAGAAAAGAGAAAAAGCCAAAGTAACAGGATATAGCCATTGTATTCACATTTCTTAGTTCATAATTAAGAAACTTGAGAGCCAGGCATAGTGGCACAGTGTAGGTAGATTTTTCTGTCCCTCCTGCTAGCTCCCAATTCACAACACAGAGACTAAAAGCTCGGCTAGTAGCTTAGGCTTGTTTCTAACTAGTTCTTACAACTTAGCCTGTATCTTTTAATCTCCGTCCTATCATATGGGTTTTACTTCTATCCCATTTTTTGTGTCTGAGTCTGGCTGAGGACTCCTCAGACTCCACCCTTCCCAGCATTCCTCCTAGTCTGGCTCTCCCACCCAATCTCTCCTGCCCAGCTATAGGCCAGTCAGCTCTTTATTAACCAATGACATTAAGACATATTTACAGTATGCAATGATTGTTCCACAGCAGCTGAGTTGTAATTCAGCACTCAAGGGACTGAGGAGACTCTCAGCTTCAAGGCCAGCCTGGGATACATGGCAAGACTATCTCAAGAAAAAGAAAACTCGATGCCCCAACACCTTTGATTGTAATACACTTAATTCAAGGGATAGATGAGGTGGAAGAACATGCC
Source organism: Peromyscus eremicus (assembly GCF_949786415.1). Classification (NCBI taxonomy): domain Eukaryota; kingdom Metazoa; phylum Chordata; class Mammalia; order Rodentia; family Cricetidae; genus Peromyscus; species Peromyscus eremicus. The sequence goes on from NC_081427.1 coordinate 59,124,470, forward strand.
TCACCTTCCCCGATATGTACCCTGTTTCTCCATGATAGTCACAGATCTACTGTGGCCATGGAAGGATTTTCTGGGGACAGTTTCTGTTCCCCCTCTGCATCTGTTATTTAAGCAGTTTTTTTTGCTGTATTATTATTATTATTATTATTATTATTATTATTATTACTACTTGTGTGCGTGTTTTAACATCACCAGTACAGGGACCCTACTGGTTCACATAAGAGCAGGCTGATTTCCACTCCTTGAAGTCTTCGTCCTGAAGTTCCCATCCTGATTACTAAGCTAAACTGCAGATTTTCTGGAAAAATCAGTGAAGAACACTCTCCAGGTTACCAGCCGTGCAGATACCCCAAGGGCCAGAGCACAGCTTCCAGCCTGTGTCCTAGGCCCATGTCCCTTGCAGCGTTACCTGAGAGGACAGCATGACCTGCAAAGGGAGTAGCCTGCCTGGGCCCGGCAGCCCATGCCGTGTTGGGGAGGAAGGCAGAGTAGCGGCTCTGACTAGCTTGCCAGGCTGTCACAGGCAATTACAAAGGCCTAATTTACTCCCTAGCCGTGGCTGATTCACTGCAAGAATTCGATCCTCCTTCACTCAAGAATGTGCTGGCATGAGAATTCTCGGTATAAAATACTTATTTCAATAGCCACCAAGAAGAAAAAAAAAATGTATGAAGAAAAAGCATTAACAATGGAGCAATATTTCCCAGCTAGAGACTGTTTCTACCCAAGAAGTCATTTTGTTCTATTTTTTGCACATGTAAATATGAATGGAAATTTAACACGGCCATTTCCACCATGCAATGGGCTTTTCTAATCGCTGCCAAGTTCTACAATAGTCCAAATGTCTCTCATTGATTCCCAGGCTGAGGTTTGCCCCCTCGTGTTTACCTCACAGCAGGCAGGGCTGAGAAGGCACTACCCGTCTCTGCTAGAAGCCGGTCACTTTACGGATTCATGAGGAGTGTACGGAATGCACTGGGGACACTCCTCGAGGGCAGTGACTTTAGACCTTTTCAGGCTGAGTGCAGACCTGCCACCTCCCTCTCTGGACCTCAGTGTGCCCCTCGGAGACGGAAGGCTGGGCACAGTCTGAAGCCTTCAGATCTTCCATCCGGCATTTCTTTGAGTCATGCCAACTCAAACAGTCCACTGCAGGAAGTCAATAAAATAAATGCTCTCAGCCTCCGGCTCCTGCCTAACGGCCACAGGGGAATGGATCCTTACACAGAAGTGAACAGATGCCAACTGGGCATACGTGAAAGGAGACAGAAGGACCAGAGGCTGTCTGCCACTGTCCATTCACTCCTCACTGTCCAGGCAGCTGGCTCTGGGATCCACAGGGCCTTGAAGAAGGGGAAACATTGAACCAGCCTCGGGCAGTTTTTTCCCAAGGCAGATCTTTGGCTGGGGGAGGGGGGGATTTTACCCTAATCATAAAATCCATTGGTTTCCTACAAAGTCATGTAGGTTGGCCATGACCAGAAACCCAAGGGGTCTCCAGACTGTTCAAGGTTACACTAAATGGTTGCTTCACCAGCACTTTGGCATCTGGGCCCCACAAAAGTCCCTGTACATTTTATCTTTGCTCCCGGCCTCAGCTCTAATAGCTTACACAACACCTCACCGCCACCCTGAGAAATAATGTACAACTAAGCTGCATTCACCTAAAGAAACAAACGGATGAGTTTGGACAGCTGTATACACTGACAAAATGCCATCCTAACATCCACAGCATTCTGTGTCTCCACCAGAGTCCTCCCCTTCCTCTGCTGCTCCTCCTCCTCCTTTTTCTTTGCTGGAGATGGACCCAGCGCTTCACCACAGAGCCACACTCCCAACTGAGTCCTGCACTCTTCCGTGGTCTGCGCCTGCCCTGCTGTTGGTCACTAGAGAGGCTGGCTTGCCTTCCTTCTTCACTCAGCGTGGGACTCCACACACACCATTCCCCTTTCTAACTGCTCAGTAAGAATCCATCGTATGGATGCGGTACCGGGTTCTGTTTGCCTACACTACAACGGGGATTGCTGGCAGAGTCTCTAAGTTTTGAATCCTTTTTCTGGACCAGCTTTTGGGGTTTGGGAGCAGTCCCATAGTTTTATGGGACCACTTCATGCTGGATGGAATGTAAGATGGCATTCCCCATTACAGTAAAAATGGAATGAAATCACTCCCTGACAAAATAGTTTTCTTGATCCAAAACTTTAGCTAAAAACCTCTGAATATTAAAATCAAATTTCAGTACAACTAAGATTCTAGTTGAAACTTAGCCTCTCTCTCCCTTGTGGTCCCTGTGCACTATTCAGGGAAGGGTATGTAAGAGCATTCCCAGTGGTAGCAGCAAGTATCTTCGATGAATACCTCTTGAAATTTAAGTATTGCAATTGTCTTAGTGTTTCTAAAGCGGTGAAGAGACACCATGACCATGGCAACTCATAAACAGAAACATTTAATTGGGGCTGGCTTACAGTTTCAGAGGTTCAGTCCGTTATCCTCATGGCAGGAAGCATGGCAGCATGCAGGCAGACATGGTGCTGGAGGAGCTGGGAGGTCTACATCTGGATCCGCAGGCAACACGAAGAGATTGCTACACTGGGCAAAGCTTGAGCATCTGAGACCTCAAAGCTCGCTTCCACAGTGACGCACTTCCTCCACACCTCCTAATAGTGCCACTCCCTGTGGGCCTTTGGGGCCATTTTCATTCAAACCACCACAGCAATTAAGTAGTCAAAAAATAAATATTTTGAGGACAAAAAAAATCAAGTTGCCTGAAAACTTAACCATAACCTCAACAAAAAGTAAAATTCACTTACTCCTTGTTCTGGCTAGAGTTTTGTGTCAACTTGAGACAAGCTAAAATCTTCTGAGGGGAGGGAACCACACCTGAAAAAAATCCCTCCATAAGATCAGGCTGTAGGCAAGCCTGTAGGGCATTTTCTTAAGAGATTGATGGTGGAGGGAACCATTGTGGGTGGAGACACCCCTGGAGCTTGTGGTCCTGGATTCTGTAAGCAAGCAGGCTGAGCAAGCCATGAGGAGCAAGCCAGTAAGCTGCACCCCTCCATGGCCTGCCTCTAGGTTCCCATCTGGCTTGAGCGCCTGCCATGGCTTCCCTCAGTGGACTCTGATTTGGATATGTAAACCACAATAAACCATTTCCTCCCCAGGTTGCTTTTGGTTATGGTGTTTCACCACAGCAATGTCAATCCTAAGACACCCGTCTAAGAAAAAAACATTGGGGATTTGAGATGTGGAAAGAATACTGGTTAATTTTTTCTTGGTTTATTTTTCCTAAGGAAGTGAAAAGAACTGGAATGCAATTCTGAAATTCTTTGAACCAAACAATAAAAAGAAATAACAGCTTGTTGAGAGCTGTGATCTCCGCCTCGCTGTCACATTTGTCTGCTCACCTCATGAAAGCCGGGCTCACGGAGAAACAAAGGCTCATCACTCTGCTTGTTGTGAGCCTGGAGAGCACGCTGGATTTCAAAAGCACTTTCATGGCTTTCATGCTGCCCAGTGCTACTTTATTTATATAGTTATTTATTTATTTAGAGACAGGGTCTCTCTGCAGAGCCTAGGCAGGCCTGGAGCTCACGTGTCCTGCTTCAGCCTGATCGCTAGGATGACAGATGGCATGCCCAGACTAGTATTCTTATCCCCATCTCCCCATGCTGTGTGTCCGGGTGTGTGTCTATGTGTGTATGTGTCTCTGTGTGTGTGTGTGTGTGTGTGTGTGTGTGTGTGTGTATACAGAAACCACCAGACCAATATAGTAAAAGCAAACTACTCATTAGAGAAACAGAAATAAGGCTGGATGTGGTGGCGCACGCCTTTAATCCCAGCACTTCGGAGTTAGAAGCAGGCAGATCTCTGTGAGTTTGAGGCCAGCCTGGTCTAGAGTGAATTCCAGGACAGCCAGGGCTACATAATAGAGAGACCTTGTCTCAGACAAATGAACCAAAAAATCCCCAAACAAGAAACAAACCCAGAAATAGAAGCCTCCCTTCAACCTAAGGTTCAGGGATTATCAGATGAGGGGGCAGAACGATGGTAAGAGCCAGAGGAAGTAGATGACTGTCTTGAAATAGTGTTCTAGGGACACAGGGGCAGCTGTATTCATGAACCCAAAGAGGCTGTGGCCGCATGCACAAGACCCACACAAGTCAAGCCAGGCACAGCCCAGCACGGACTGGGAGGGAGTCATGACATCCCACCAGTACCTGAGAGCTACTGGCATCTGGCTGCTGGGCAGCGGTGGTCTTCAGTTCCTGAGGTCTGCCCATGCTCCAGCAGGTAAGTCCCCACCCAGGGACACACTGGCAGCTGGCTGCTGGGCAGCGGTGGTCTTCAGTTCCTGAGGTCTGCCCATGCTCCAGCAGGTAAGTCCTCACCCAGGGACACACTGGCAGACTAAGTGGACAGACTGTGGGTTCAGAAACCAAAAACCAAACCAAATCTCATGATGCTAGGAGGGTCTGGGTGGGTGGGGAAAAGGTGGAATACAAGGAAATTGATAGTGGATTTAATAATTTACTTCTTTTTAGTTATAAAAATGTTAAAGAAATAGAAGAAAAACAAGGTTCAAGAGGAAAAACAAAAATGTAAGAAAATAAAACCTTAGAGCGGTCAGATGCACTACAGCAATTAAACCAAACCCTCCTGTTCTTGTTCTTGGTGTTCCCTCTCTCTCTCTCTCTCTCTCTCTCTCTCTCTCTCTCTCTCTCTCTCTCTCTCTCTCTCTCTCTCTCTCTCTCTGACATATGACTGTGTAGCCCTGGCTGTCCTAGAACTCACTATGTAGATCAGAACGGCCTTGGCCTTGAACTCAAGAGATTTGCCTGTCTCTGCCTCCCAAGTGCTCCCACCACTGCCTGGCTTCAAAACCTAGTCTTGAACTTTGATCAGGCAGAGTGATGGAAGATATGGTATGTTTATGGAATTCTCATTGCCTAGAAGGGGCAATGGCTCGGAAGAGCAAGCTCACCTAGCCCTTACCTCAGAAGAGCAAGCTCACCTAGCCCTTACCTCAGAAGAGCAAGCTCACCTAGCCCTTACCTCAGAAGAACAAGCTCACCTAGCCCTTACCTTGGAAGAGCCAGCTCATCCAGCCCTTACCTCAGAAAATGATGAGAAGAGGATCTTTCCTTACAGGGGAAACTAGGCACTGCACTGAAAACATTTCCCACAGCAGATCCACAAAGCCTGCAGCAACATTCTGTGACATGAACCACACACTCTTCCCTGCAGTGGCAGTGGAGCCACCGAGGCCACAAAGAATACCCGAACGTTAATCCTGGGGGTGTCAGAATCCTGGCATCTCCACAGTCACAATTCGGCCTTGAGTTTTGATATAAGAGCAAAAAAAAAAAAAAAAAAAATTCCAATCGAGAGATTTCACAAAGAACTGAAACACCTACCACTCAACTCCCGTGTGTTGAATGTTCCCACCTGGAAGTTCAGAACCAGATGTATGGTGTCAGCCACCCTCTCCTCAGGCCATGCTGGACTGTCCTTCAGTGTCCTTTCTAACTCCTTTCTCCTTGCACAGGGTTCACTACCAGGGCTTTCAAGGGCTCCAGTCTTCTCTTCACTCTCTGGCTCTGTCACGGCTGTACCAGCCATCCTTTTCTGGGTAACCCTGAGTCAGTTTCTCCTGCTGCTCCCCAGTGGAGGCATCAGATCAGCAAGACCTCTGGGGATGCAGGCAGCACCAAGTCCTGTGGTCCAGAAGAACTCACCTTCAGAGTGGGCCAAGGCTAGAGACGTCTGCCCAGCAGCCTGCCCCCTACAGGCTCATGGTAGCAGGTACACTTCCTCAAGCCTCAGCTAGGAAACACAAAGAATGTCTAAACATGTCTTCACATGCGCAAGTGTACCACCTGAGCTCATCCCTGGAATCCACATCAAGTTGGAAGGAGCGAGCACAAATTTTTCCTCTGACTTTCACATGAACAGGCTCTTCTTACCCCAACAGCAACAATATAGAATCTTTTTAAAACATGTATTCTGCCCAGCCGAGGAAACCAGCTTTTGTCAGCCCGGTACTTAGGCTTTCTTCTCTACTTCTCTGGCATTTATCCAATTCCACGTCAGGGTGAAGGTTCTTGGTGGGAGTCTGGGCATGCGCTGGGCCCCATCTACGCTGCCATGGGCAGGAACGGACGTGTTCTCACCTAACGTTCACATTCGTGTCCTAGACCCACCCTGGTGACCTGATCTGTCTAGGCACAGAGGCTACTCCAGCCCTGCTGTGAAGGGCTGAGCAAGGGCCTTTCCAAAGCTGAACTCTGGCACTGGGTGTGTGTGTGTGTGTATGTGCGCTCTCGGGCTGAAATATTACATTACCATCTCTTCTCCATGGAGAATCACTGTGGGTCAAGTTGACCTGAGGCACTCTGCTTTACTGACTATCTATCCTTGAAGCCTGGGTGGTGGTGGTGGGGATATTGGGGGTTCTGGCTGGTGTCTTCCCAAACACACTTCCCCTCTGCTGCCCGACCTCATCACACAGCTGTCAAGTTTTCAAAAAAAAAAAAAAAAAAAAATCTCAGTTGACATGAAAACTCAAATATAGAGAACTAACCTCTAGGGTCCTGCAGGAACCACTCAGTGCTGGGAGTCCCCGAACTGGACAGCTTTTGTGGGAACTGGATTGGGGTGGGGGTGGAGGAGAAAAAGGAATAATAAATGCCAGGCAAGAAGCAGAAACTAAACATGCCAAATGCCTCCCTGTCACTCGCCTCGTGACCACCCCCCACGTTTTGGTCAGCTGTTTGCCGTTTGAAAGCCTTCCTGAATCTGACCTTGCAGAAACGCTGAGCCTTTCTCGACCGTGTGGTCCAATGGCTACTTACTTTCTCTTTAGTGCATCTGCAGTCACGTTACTCAAGGGTCTCACCGATTCTCCGCTTGGGAAAGTAGGACGGCTGAGGACAAGCCTGCAGTCTGGATTCTTCTTCCGTGCCGGGCCTCAGCACTGAAGCGGAATGTGTTCTCATTTTCCCCCATCACTTGACCTTCCAGGGGGCAAGCGCCCCTTTTACACCCCGCTTCAATGCGGCCTCCTCCCCATGTGTAACCCTCGCCTTGCAGCACGGATGTCAGACCGCTGCCTGGCTCCCTCCCATGGCTTCCGTATCCTCTTGATGGGAGGACCTCAGAGGTGTTCAGGAAATGATGGGTTACCAGCCGGCTGTCACTAGACGCCACCAGAGGCAGAGTGGAGGTGACCAGAGGCTCCTGACCCGAGGGGTAGACACTGTCCTGATCTACCACAGCCCTAGCATTTTCCTGTTTCTTTCCATTTTGTCCCATCCTCCTGTTTAAAGACTGTAAGTAAATATTATAAATCAAGGCTATAAAGCAGCACGGGCTTTAAACTGCCTTATACTTTTTCACGGGAACCCCTAGTGTCTCCAGGACTCGGGGACTGGCCTCGTGAAGAGCAAAGGAAGATACTGCACTGCGCTCACCCATGGCGGCATGCTTGAGCCACGGACTGCAAATACTTTTTAAAAAGGCAGTGTAAACACTTACGACCTCGCAAACAAACTTCGGTTCGGTGGGTTAACAGTGCCTTCCCCAAAGCCTGCAGCTCCTAGTGTGATCTCCAGAGCCCATGTAAAGGTGGAAGGAGATGGTGGCACTGTATTACAAAGTTGAACAGCGACAGTCCTTTCTCCTAAGGCAGGCAATATGCCCAGTGAGTCAAGTCACTGAGTTCTCTGTCAAGCACCTGTTGCTGGATAGTGCTGTAATTTAGGAGTTTCATCAAGGGGAGTCAAACATTTATTTCTTTAGCTTTTAGTAATGTTCTTTCCAGAGTTCATGCCTTCTATTGATTATGAGGTTTTAGAGGCACTGTGGGATATTTGGTAACTGGGTACTAACTAATTCTGAATACTCCTAAAACTTAACAAGCACTCTCCAAGTAAGGGGGAAAAAATGCAGAGATATTTAACCTGATGCCCAAAATAGAGAACTCTATGAAGAAGAGAAAAAGAGTAAGACAGATTTGTATGTACCAATATGGACACACCTAGTAGCCTAAAACAAGGAAACCATAGGGGGAAAACCCATACCTTATGATACAATTCATCCCACAAACTAGAGGTCTCAGTAACTATATATACACTGTGTGTACAAACATATGACACACTGAAAAAAATGACATCCAATGCATCACAGCAATGTCGTCAAAAGATGAAAGGAGAGTCACAGTGACTTTTACTTTATCTGTATTTCCAACTGAAAAGAAGGCACATGGGTTCGGTGAGATGGTCCAGGGGGGTTAACAGGGTTTCACTTGAGGCCGGGCTCCAGAATCCACAGAGGCAGAACTGACTCCACACACGCACCGAAGCCCATATGCACCCCCTCCAATAATAAAAGTTGGTTTTTTTTAAAAGCACATATGAACCACTGTATAATTAAGACAAATTTGCTTTTTTTGAAAAGGGAGAGAGGTAGGGAGGTCAGATACACAATAGCATATGGGATGGAAAAGCAGCCAGCTGATTCCTCTTGACAGGCTGATAAGTGTTACATACTGATAAATTCTTATGCTGCTTTTTAAAAAAGGATTTGTATGGCCCGGTTCAAGCATGCTGTCACAGGTGAGCACGGTGCAGTGGAAGGAAGGCCTGTGTTCCCAACTCCCCATCTTAGAAGTGCAAGGGACGAGAACACTTTGGTCACAAAACCGCTGTGAAGATGTTGTGTTGAGCTGGCCGGACATCATGAAGCGGCAGCTGTGCGTCTATACCCAGACACAGCACTGGGAGTCACCGCACGAGCACACCGTAAAATCAAGTTCTACGGGAGACCGAGATTAATGAAACAGAAAAAGATGAACACGAGTGACTTCAAAGTTATTGTTTATTTGACAATTCCCAAGTTGACTTGAAAATTTTATAGGATATTTTAAGCAAACTGTGAATACTGGTGGCTCCTTTTTCCTTCCTGCAATGTCAAACATGCTCAATCTGTTGTCCAAGTGACAAATAATGTCTAGGCAATAAATTCAAACTAATTTGAAACGTAACTCAAACTAGAAATAAAACTCAAATACCACAGCAGACTAAAACCAAGTACAAAGAATAATTGATACCATTTGAGATTATTTCTATGAGAGAATAATTTGTAAATAGTTATGCTTATGAATTAGTAAGAAAGAGGAGTACCTAGGGTAACAGAAACGTAAACTTTCTAAAGCAATGCAAATGTACAATTACCTGGTCCTAGTCATGAATTCATTGCCAGTACACAAACCGAAAGACATGGAACTTAAGCCCCAAGAACCTAACCCCACCAAGGCAGGGGAGCCATAGGCAGCAGCAGTTAGCCTCTCCTGGCTGCAGCCCCAGCACCCAGCCCCGTGACAACATAAAGTCCAATACATACACACACAATGGTCCGGAGTGTGTAATCAGCATACCACTGAAGGAAATAAAGCCGTTTTTATTAAAATTATTAAAATGGGTCTCTAGAAGACAGCGTCACCTGCACATGTCATTTCTGTGTTCCGATTCAGCTGGCACACTGACAAAGTCCCAGTTCTTACAGAAACCAGCAGCAATCCTTTACCAACCTGCCTTACTATTCCAGGAAGAAACACTTAACCTGGACTTCAATGTTTTTAAATGTTATACAAAGTGAATCTGAGTTTACTAAAGTAGCATATTTCAGTTTGTTGGGTTTTGTTTTTTTTTTATTACTTTAAGCCTAAAATATCAAATAAAGGATCTCAACAGAACACATTTTAAGCCACCACCCTGAGACATGAGTTGATTTGTGGCTGTATTTTCACGTGAATTATGGCTTTCTCGAACTCCACACTAGGCTCCCGGAAGGCCCACTATTCTGGCTGACCCGCCCCTCGTCACTCTTCTTCAGTCTCCGGATTTTCAGGCCCTCAACTGCTACCACACACACAGCGACAATTCCAAGTAGCTCTTCTCAGCTCCTGTTCTTTCCACTAAGTTTCACACCTAGACTCTAAAGTTTCACTTGGGTATTTTTCCACGCACACTAAATTCATTCAAAAGGAAACTCATTGACTCCAGGAGTGCCTCCCTCCCTCCCTCCCTCCCTCCCACCAACCCCACCCTCTCACAAAAGAGAGACAGAGACTAATCCAGGCATTGGTCTCTGCCTCCCAGCTCTTCCTCATGTTGAACTCAGCCTGCAGGTTCAAGAGGCATTCTCCCAAGTCACCTGAAGGAGTTGGGAAATCCTGCTCTACCTCCTAAATACTCTTCCAACACATCACTGCATAGTTATCTTCTCCAGCGCCACAGCTGTCAAAAGTCCCTCAGCAGTGGTTTTTGTCATTCACGTAACTACCTGGTCTCGTTTTACTGCATTACTTCTTGGCAACAAAACCCCCTCACTATCTCTCCGTTATGCGGAATGAACAATGCCCCAGTCAAACCTTGTGAATGAACTACAGAGTTGCAAAGCGCCTTGTTTCCCACGCCCTAGGCTTCCTCCGCACTCACCCGCTCTAATCTAAATGGCCCCGGTGCTTTTATGAACCTTTGCATGTGATACACTCTCAGTCACTCTTTGAGGCCTAGAACCGACAAGCTCTTGTTCCTCCAGCAAGAATTGGGAAAAGCCCTTCCCCTTTCCTTCCCTGGGATGTCCTATCAGAGTCCTCTTTTCCCACAGCACTCACAGTATAAATAACTTGGTCTTGTACTCAGCTATGGCCCTCTTTCTGCAGTTTCTATTCCAGGCCAGAGCCTGGGCCACAGCTGGTGCACAATACTTGTCTTAGGAAAGAATGTGTAAAGGCATGTGGACTGGCTGGTGAGAAGGCTCCAGAGATAAACGTGCTCACAATGCAAGCCTGACAGCCTCACCATGAAAGGGGAGAACCAACTCACAAAAGTTGTCCCCTGACCTCCACATGACGTGCACACACACTTTAAAAAAAAGGCACATGGGTCACATATGAACCGATTACAAAACACCAGTCTGGGGACTATAATTTCCCTGCAAGCTCACACTTTATCCTACAGCCTTTTTTGCATTTACCCAATTCAATCCTAATCTTTTGCTTGTTCTTCAAAAAAGTTACACCTAGAATTATCACATGAAAATCCTATTTATATCCTAGGTATATAGCCCCCGAAAATGTGCCACAGAGACTCAGACTCTTGTACACAAATGTTCACAATGATAGGAACACTCCAGCATCCATCAACAAATGACTGGATAAGTGAAGTAGAGCTAATAACTACACAACAGACTCTTATCAGTCTCAAGAAGCAATGGAGTCCCAAGACATGCCACAACAGGAATGGACCTGGAGAACATCATGCCAAGTGACACGAGCCAGACCCCAAGGACAAACAGTGTGACTGCATGCACACAAGGACCTAGAACAGAAATGCACAGAGGCATACGGTACTTCGTCAGGGAGGACACAAAGGTAAATAGACAGTGGTGATAATAACACCAGGAAAGCATTGAAAGTCACAGAATTGGACTCTTAGAAATGGCTTCAGTGAGCTGGGCATAGTGGCACACACCTTAAACCCCAGCACTGGGGAGGCAGAAGCAGCAGGATCTCTGTGAGTTCAAGGTTAACTTCATCTACAGAGTGAGTTCCAGGATGGTTAGGACTGTATGGAGAAATTCGGTCTCAAAAAAAGAAAGAGAGAGAGAGAGAGAGAGAGAGAGAGAGAGAGAGAGAGAGAGAGAGAGAGAAGAGAGGCCTGTGTCAGAGGATGTGACATGCCCCACAGCAGCCACCCATCAACTCACGTCAACTCAGAGCTCTGTCTCTCTTCCTTCTATTCCAGCATTTGAGAGGCAGAGGCAGGTGGATCTCTTGAGTTGGAGGCCAGCCTGGTCTACAGAGCGAGTTAAAGGACAGCCAGGGCTATACAGAGAAACCCTGTCTTGGGGCAATGGTGAATTTCTGTTTAAATCACATTTGACACAAGAGAGAAAGCCACCTGACCCAGGAGACTCCAACAGCCCCACACCCAGCACAAAGCAGGAACTTTAATAATCATTTACCGACTGTGGTCTGACAGGGACTGAGTGCTCTCAGCCTTCTTCAAGATCGAACTTGCACTCATGTTTAATGGTTAGACTGACTGGGAGAAGCCTCAGCTTCTACAGAGCCAACTCTGACTAGTCACCTAGAACCAACAACAAAGTACATCCCAGTGAGCTCCCTCAGAGCTAGGAATGAGTTTCCAGGAGCAAAACTGTCTCCCTAGGGCCTTGATTATTGGTTTGCTGCTGGCTTGTTTTTATTTTCGAGACAGGGTTTTTCTATGTAGCCCTGGCTGTCTTTGCTCTAACTCTGTAGACCAGGCTGGCCTTGTGTTTTAAAGGTTTATTTCACGTGTGTGAGTGTTTTGTGTGCCCTGTCTGTGCGCTATGCGTGTGTCTGGTGTCTGGGGCAGTCAGAAGAGGATGTCGGATTCCCTGAAACTGAGTAATGCAAGGTTGTGAGCAGCCATGTGGGTGCTGGGAATTGAACCTGGGTCCTCTGCAAGCACACGGGCTCTTAACTGCTGAGCCCTACTGTTTTGTTCACTTGTTATATTATTTGAGACAAGGTCTCGCTCTGTAGACCAGACTGGCCTGCAACTCACAGAGATCCGCCTGCCTCTGTACACTGAGTGCTGGGATTAAAGGCGTGTGCATCAAGCCCAGCTTCTACTACTTTGTTTTATGACAGGTTTTGCTATGTATCCTAGGCTGGCCTCAAACTTGCAATCCTGCTTCAGCCTCTCAAGGACTGGGACTACCAGTATGTGCTTTCAAACTAAGATGTTATTTAAATTAAAGGGACTTAAGTCCTGCATATGAACAACTACTTTCATTGAACCACTGGAAATCTGTAATTGTTTTTGTTTTCTTTAAATTGGGGCTAATACACGGTCCATGAATAAGACACCCGCAAAAGTGTGATGTGTGACTTACAAAGACAACAAGAGGTGTAGGCATCAGGGAAGGCCGAAGAGAAAATGTAAGATCCGCAGCTACGAAGCATGTGCACAGGGTCAGAACTGTAACTCAATGGACAGAATGTTTCTCCAGCATGGATGAAGCCCTGGGTTCGATACCCAGTACCACACAGAGACTGATAGGACAGCACATGCCTAAAACCCTAGAACTCGGGAGGTGGAGGCAGAGGCAGACTGTCCTTAGATACCAAGTTTGAGACTATCCTGGGCTACATAAGACATTTTCCAAAACAACAACAGTAACAAAAGAGAAACAAACAAAAAGTGAGTTCTAACTGATATTGTAGAGAGGCAAGGCAGGTAAAGGAAAAACTGCAGCAGAAATATGATCAAGAACTCTACCTGCCGGGTGGCAGTGGTGCACACCTTTAATCCCGGCACTCGGGAGGCAGAGCCAGGTGGATCTCTGTGAGTTCGAGGCCAGCCTGGTCTACAGAGCGAGATCCAGGACAGGCACCAAAAGTACTCGGAGAAACCCCGTCTCGAAAAACCAAAACCAAACCAAAACAAAACAAAAAAACCCTTCTACCTCCTGACAGATGTGCCAGATACCTGACCTACAGCTGTGAGCACAGCAGGTTCCATCACTGAACCTTTCTCCTTTGTTCTCCTCTCCAATTGCCAAGCAATTGGCACAGTGCCCCTCGCAAAGCAGATGTCCATTTATTTCATAGGCAAGCTGTAGATGAAGTGTCCTTGTCAAACACATCTCATTTCTAGCCATACTTTCTGAGATGTCATTCCACGAAAAGCCAGGGAGAACAAACAGATCTCATTTACAAGTCACACAGACAAAGGATACTTACTGAGTGAGTACTCAGCAAGGCAGTCACAACAGACATGAGCAAACATGTTGACAGAAAAATCCTAAAGACTTTCCCATACTACAGAAACAGCCGTGGAGTTGCATTTATTAAGACATCTAGTATCTTCACTCAATGCTATCACGAGGAAGCAGAGTAGATTTCTATTCCTGAATGTATCTGACATAAAAATACCTGACCAACGTAGGTCAGAATCCCGGAGACTGGTGAGTGTGGAAGCTTATGTCTTGGGGCAGGTTCTAAATCTTAACAAGTGTCGTGGTGTTCTCAGGGTCCTTGAGACTCCTCAGGGCAATCCCCACTTGGTGAAAAGCAGCAGTAGCTAAATGTGGTGGCATGCACCTTTAATCTCAGGAGGCAGAGGCAGGTGGAGCTCTGCTGAGCTCCAGGGCAGCCCGCCTGGTCATACAGTGAGTGCCAGGCTAGTTAGGGCTACACAGAGAGACCCTGTCTTAAACAAAACAAATCAACAACTAAATAAATAAAAAATAAAGGCAGCATCAAAACAGAGAGTAAGGTTGGGGGAGGGCTTTATGTCTGGCCATCCCAATATGCCTCAGGTAAAAACTGGTCCTGATGTTCCTACTTGCTGGATTCGCTGTCACAATAATGACAATTCTCCACCCCCACTTATTTATTTATTTATTGTTTAAAGAGACAGGGTCTGTATTGCCCTAAGTGGTCCCAACTCCTATCTCAAATTATTCTCCAGCCTCAAATCTGGGCAGCTGGGACTAGGAGCATGGACAGCTCTGCTAGGCTTTAAGTGCAGCCTGTAAAGGGTGGAAAGGGCCCAACAGATGAGAAAGTCCACACAAGTCTCGGGGTGTGGCCTTTCATTCTAGTCCAGAAGCAATTTTCTTCATGGCTCACATGTCTTTAGTAACAATGACCTGAAGAAAAATGTTTTCTTTTCTTTATTTTGACATGTCTTGTTTGTCTTGCTAAGGAGTTCATGGATGTCTCTGCATGTGCTTAACAGACCTGTGGCTACCTTGAAAGGCACCTTCTCCAGAGTCTCTCACACTGAATGCTGCTGGGCTGCGGGTCTCTGTGTTAATTACCATCCCCTACAATGAGAAGCTTCTCTAATGAAGGCTGAGCAACACACAGATCTATGGGTACAGTAGTCTATCATTTCCCCTACAATGAGTAGCTTCTCTAATGACGGCTGAGCAACGCACTCATCTATGGGTACAGCAGTCTATCATTAGGAGTCGTGTTACTGCTCTGTTCATTTCGCAGAATAGCAGGGGTAGGTTTTCCCTTAGGGCCCATGACCCACCTAGTCTCAGGTTCTTGCTTTCATTAATACTATCTCGGCCCGGATTGGGGGTCTTTATAACACCTCTCTCCTCAAGGCTCAGGATCTAGGTGGAAGAAGGGGCAGAAAGATGATAAGAGTCAGGGGTGATGCAGGATTTTAAGGATAAGACATTTCCTGGACACAGCAGGGCTGATGTCCATATGAACTCACAAAGACTGTGACAGTCCAATAAGACCTGCTCAAGCTAGACAAAATCCCAGCACTGAGAAGGAGAAGAGGACGTGAAGTCCCACCAATAACCAAGAAGCTCTGACTGAGAGCTGTGGGAAGAGGGGAAACTCTTCACTGGAGTGACACTGGGCACACCAAGCCCCGTCCAGGGCTGGCCTCACGCTCAGGAGCGACGGGCTCCATGTTTTCAGTGGCTTCTCCCTCTCCCTCCCTTCTTCCTTCTCTCCATCCTTTTCTCTTTCACTCAAGACAAAGAACATGACGTAGGGAGGGGAAGGAGGGGAGGATCTGGGAACAGAAAAGAGCACAGTAAACACATACTGTATAAAATTCTCAGAGAACTAGGGCTGCGGAGATGCTCAGTGGTTAAGAGCAGCTGTTGCTCTTGAAGAGGCCCTGGGTTCAGTTCCCAGCACCCACATAACAGTCCACAGCCATCCATAACTCCAGGGAACCTAACACCCTCTTTGGACTTCTGAGAGTACCAGGCACACACTTGGTAGATATACATACATACATACATGCATACATGCATACATATATATATATATATATATATATATATATATATATATATGCATGCAAAACACTTATATGCATATCTTTTTCTTTTTTTCTTAGGGCACCCGCTTTACCTAGTGGCCAAACAGACTGTTCGGTGGTGCTGACTCAGAGTTTCTGGGGTCAAACAGTCAGTGATCCGAAGTCCCTCTGCTTATTAGGTTTAAATTTATTTTTCTTTATTTTTGAGACAAAGTCTTATTATATACAGCCTAGGTTAATTTCCAACTCTCAATCCTCCTGCCTCAGCCTTCTCAATGCTGGGATGAAAAGAATGATGATTCCCAGTTTAAAATAGTTTTTGTTTTCCTTAGGACAGTGGAATGAGCGAGTCTAAAATAAAAAGGATATATTCTTAACAAATACTTATTATTATTAACCATACAATGTGGTATTCTATTAAAGATTTTTCTTCAAATGTGTCAAACTCAACTACTTCTTACCTGCAATTTTCTTCATTACAATTTTACATAGGGCTGGAAGTAGCTCAGTGGTACTGTACTCGCCTAGCATGTGCTAGGTCCTGGGTTTGACCCCCAAGCACCATGAAAGGAAAAGAAATTATGTTAATTTACCTCATGAATGCTAGAAGATTATGCTAAAAGGTTCAATGAAGTCTATTTTATGTTTAAAGCACAAAATTTCAGATGCTGAAATTATTTGGTAACAAATAAATGAAAGGCTCAAAACAATAACCCCCAAGTTCTCCCCATGGCCTGCCTCCTATTCCGGTCCCGGAGGCGGTCGGGGTCAGGAGGCAGCAGCCCAAGCACACACTCCAGAGGCAAAAACACAGACGGCAGAGGCGCACCTGCTGAAGATACATTTAATTTAACAGAGCAAAGAGATGGCTTCTCAAAGGTCATGTGGTAGCTTACCATTTCAGTGGCACCTGAAAAGACAAGGGACAGCTCCTCTCTAACTGCTCCAACAGTTCAAAGACAACAGAGCATCAGAGTTTGGATGGTGCTGCAAATTTCCTCTGGGGACAAGGAGGAATGTGGTTTCATGAATGTTTGTTTTTTTAGTCTAGAGAGGCAGAGCGAGAGGAGGGAATGAGGAGAGAAGAATAAAAACTAATTTTCCAGGCAGGGAAATACTTATAAAACCTTTTATGTCAAAGTTAGGATTTTAAAACATCACATACTAATGCAAAATCCAGTAGCACCTGTAGGATTGAAAGAAATGCTGCCATCGCTTAAATGCTTTAAATATCCTTAAAAGATTGAGAAAAAAAGATGAAGTACATTCTCCAGAGAACCAATGTATTTCAAAATAAAAACTGTATTTTTGGTTGGTTTTTTTTTTTCCAGTTTTTTGCTTTTGTACAAGATTTCATAGTTATAATAACTTATACAGAAATGGGATTGACCTCTGCTCTCCTCCGGTGTCACTGCAAGTCCACACGTTCAGGCTATAGTCCCCAACATTAGGTTCCGATCAACATATTACCACGTTTGATCTAAATATAGATACATTATATAATATTTATCTCTGGGAAAAATCAAATTTTAATATGCAAATGTGTCTATAATACAGCAATGGAAAAAGCTACAGTAGGCACACAACCTACGACTCAGAGGCGATGAGTTCTAACGCTCCTCTAGTGTGACTGAGTGCTTAAAATAGTCAGTAAGAAGGTTTATTTATATGTGCACTTGTGTCCACCTGCTCCCAAGTACTGTACATGTCTACTGACAAGCTGGGAAGTTATAGGTGCAGCCCTCAAGAAATTGTTAAGTTACTAAAAAAAGAAACAATTAGGCTCTATTGGACATGGAAAACACTCACAAAATTTCCAATTTTAAATTTCACAGCAGTAGGAAAATATTAAAAATAATTTCTGTATATACATATAGGTATATGTATATATTGAATTACACATATGCCTCACATTATCAGTACAATTCAAGTGGAGACATTTTGGTGAGTTATTTTCCCATTAAATCATCACTATGCCAAAATTTAAAAATATTTTATTACATCATTAAAATAATTCGCTTACCATATCAACAGCTTACACTGTTTTTTTTTTGTTTTTTTTTTTAAGATTTTTTTTTTTTAAACTCTTCGTAACTAAATTCCCTGACCCCTAGTGTTAGTCTTCTATTTAAATTAAAACTCGGTATTCTTTGATATTCAGAAACTCAGGAAACTCAGATAAAATCATATCTGTTTTCAAAATTCTATCCATCAAATAAATTTTATTACCTGATTTATCAGAGAAATATCTCAGCTCTGAGCATGTGTACCTAAATTATTCTCTCTATAATAAACAGGTAAGGAAAATACCCTAAAATAGATGGTTGTGGCTGTTGTGGTGTTATAGGACATATAATACATGATGACTAAGTGTCTGATAGAGATTTTTTCAGAGACACCTTTCCATAGAAACTAACTTTAGAGACAAACCATTTATTTTTCACTCTGGTATAAACTGATATATATGTATGTATGTATGTACATACACATAAATATAAAACAAAACTAGTACTAAGAATCTGTTTATGAGTGAAAAATGGGTTAATCTGCTTAATTTGTACTGAACAATTCAATCATTTGGGGTACAAACAAAAAATCAGTTCATTCACTGACTCCAAAGTCAGGTACTCAAGCATACACTGGAAGAACTCCCTTCAAGGTCCCAGGCATGGACAGCAAGAATGTATGTATGCTGATGCGATTCCTACTACGGCAGAGCAGACAGCACTTGGCTTGCGTTTAAGATAGTTTTGTGAAAGAAATGTATCATATAAAGAAATGCATGTTTGCTAAATGTCTTAAAGTTACATCAAAACAACACTAAAACCTGCTCTCCGAGAAGAGCCTGTTGAAGGTATTTCCCGTTTTGAAATGCCTAGTTAACAGTTCAAAATATTGCCTTGTGAAGTTTGAATAAAGACATGGTTTCGGTGAAGACCCATCTGCCACAGTCACAATTTAGATACGGTCCTCTGATTGACTGTTAGGTGGAAGTGGACCTCCTTGAAATCAGCCATACACCTTAAAATTATCTCTAAGAAACAGTGCCCCCATAACCATTATTTTTCAGAAATTGAAATTCATTGATCACTCAGAAAAGATTTCTTGCCAAATATATAAATAAATGTAACTGCATATTTTCTGTAAATATACTTAACATTGCTAGGCTAAACCGCCAAGGACAGACTGCTGTATTTCAGTTCTGTGTGTCAAATTTACTATAAATTCAAAAAGAAATATCTGAGGGACTCAGCTGCCTTTGTTTAATTGTCTTGAAAATGTGTAATAAAATGGGAGACAGTCTCTTCTCATAAATACAAGAATCAATATGGAAAAGTAAACTATAGAGCAGACAAGACTGGAGAACAGCAGAGTGTACCAGAGCAGTCACTAGAGTGAGACACTCCTAGTACAAAAAGGAAGAACCCCAGACACCCATTTATAGTGATTTTCAATTAAAGATGTAGCTCTCTCCCACACCTGGCAAGAATTAATTGGTAATGGCCCTGCTTCTCAGCAGTGCAAAAATATCCTGAGAAATTATTCAGATAACAACAAAAGACAGGGTTTTCAGTACTAAGTTTTTGCATAAAACACAGTTGTAGATATCATAAATAAATTAATTTAAAAAGCAGATAATCTTCACTGTGTTGAACAAAAAAAAAAAAAAAAAAAAAGAGGAGAAAGGACCCAAACATTGTTAATTCTCCCATTGGCTAATATCAGGGGGTAAAAGATTGCATTAAGTGTCTACTTATAACTTTCCAGTTAACTATGGCCAATATACATGGAGGTAATTTGTAGTTCAAGTTTTTCATGTCTTTTTTTCCCCAACTAGCTACAAGCTAAATTCTAAAATTTATACTGAAATATACAATTCCGATTTTCAAAACACCCTCCTCCTGGAGGAAATGATATTCAAAAAATTTTGTGCAATCTTGGTGCAGAGCCCCAACAGTCCCATGAAGACAGACAGTATCTTTTCATCAATTGGCACTGAAATTTCACTCTCCTTAGCTGCATTCTAGTAGTTTGGCCAAATTATCTCGTAATTCTGTTAGTTCAAATATTTTTCCGTCCAGAATCTCTAAGAGTGTCTTCAGGTTATTGCGGAAAGCCTCCTGCTCGCTCTGGCTCTTCTCCAGGCGCTGCTCTAGGTCAGACAGCTGCCCCTCCAGGTCTTTATTTCGAATTTCAACTTCCTTCAGAAACAAAAGTCAACATACATACACATGTCAGTTCATTGTTTAGATAACAATACAACTTCTGCTGTCCCTAGTATCTTTTAATAAGTCTGAGCCTCTGACGCTCAATTTCATACAACTTAAGGAGATTGGGACTCAGGCATCTCAGAGAGCCATGCTTGACTATGAACACACCTGTCCTCCCCACAACAAAGGGCTATTACCCACTGCTTCACTCCAGGCAAGGCTTCAGGCACTTCTCAGGACAGGCAGAACCCTCAGGTGGGTGTCTGAGGATTTTTTACATCTCACTTTTGTTGCTGATCTTTGTTACTGAGAAATAGGGTGAGAGCAGGCAGAGATGGGAGAAAGCAGGTTCTCCTAACCGGTAACTCTTAAAGAAAGAGTTCAAAGAAAAGCAACTCCCTAAAATGAGATTGTAAGATTGTCTTACACTGATCCTGATCCTGTATTCAGGATCAAAGGAATGACTGTGTAAGAATACACAATCGCTCAACTCAAAAAGCTATAATGAAGATTCAGTAACTGCATGTATCAGAAGTATAAAGCTGACAATTCCAGGCTGACAATCCAGGAAGGAGAAAAATGACAAAAAGAAAGCAAAATTTTGTGACAATATAAGAATGTTTAAAATTTTTGATATAGTCTAAATGCCAGCACAATGAGGATTACTTAGGAGTTATAAATGGCTTTTAACAATGTTTCTAAGCATGACAAATATTATATAATGAAGCAAGTCCAAAAAAAATCAAAATTACATGAGTAATGATTTAACTTTAGTTTTGAAAATCAAATTTAGAGCTGGAGAGATGGCTCAGTGGTTAAGAGCACTGGCTGCTCTTCTAGACCTGGATTCAATTCCCAGCATCCAAAAGACAGCTCACAGCCACCTGTAACTCTAGTTCCAGGGGATCTGATGCCCTCTTCTGGCCTCCAAAGGCACATACATGCAGAAAAAACATGCATACACATAAAAAAGGAATTCTGGTGTTTGAATTATGAGTATCTTTTTCTCCACATTAATTTTTCTCACAATCTTCTCAAAAATGAAAGTTTTTAGGACCAAAAAGATAGTTCAACAAGTAAAGACACTTGCTTCCAAAACTCACAACTTAAGCTGGCGTCACAGCGGTGCATGCCTTTAGTCCAGTACTAGGGAGGCAGAAGCAGGCGGATCTCTGTGAGTCATGGCCAGCCTGGTCTACAGAGGGAGTTTCAGGACAGCCAGAGCTACACAGAGAGACCCTGTCACAACAACAACAGAAGACTCTCAACCTGAGTTCAATGCCCAGGACACACATGGTAGAAGGAGAGGAGGGACTCTCAAAAGTAGTCCTCTGACATCCACACAATCACCGTGGCACATACACATAATAAATATATAAATGGAATAAAAACATTCACATCTTGAGAGAAAGAACTGGGTAAACTTGAAAACATTAAAGAAAGTAACAGTTGATAATTCTGAACATAATCATGGGATTTGACGGTGATAACTCTGAACAAGGCTCAAGCAACATTACAGCACTCCCCAGATAAGCTGCTAAGTATGGGAGAATTAAGAGAGAAACAGAACACATATAATTTGTAAATGAAGAGTGTAAAGACCCAATCTAATCTCCAAGTATTTGCCAGGTAAAGAGAACTAATAAAAGAATCAGAATTAGTATTAGAAACTCGGAAGCTACATCCATGGAGGCTGTAAACCATCAGGGAGGAACAGGTCCTGTGATCAAGGGTACAAATTCCACTCATGACTGTACAGAGCGCTCTCTTGCACTTCAGCAACAAGCTTAGGGACAGAATGTTTCCAGCTACAGAAATAGACCAAACATCATCCGCCGTCATGCCCACTTCACAGCCGTAGCCCAGTCTGCCCTCTACAGTCTTCTTAGACATGAAAGGCTCCCTTGTTCTTCTTGCCAACCAACGAAACACGCAAACATTTGACTGGAACTACACAAAACACCATCCCCTCAGTTCAACAGCATTATACTCTGTAGAGTAAATGTCCAACTCCAAGATGTGTCTCTGTAGACTTTACTAGTTCAGTAACGGACTAGCACTAGCACAATGCAGATGGCCCTGATCTATTTTTAGATGGGGAGAATATGATTGTGGGGTAAGAACAGACAACCTAGAGAAGTCACAGCCAGCACTTCCCGGCCTGTGCACACACTCGGCAACCCCTCTGGCCTTTCTTCTCTCTCCAAGGCTGTCCTCTGCCATCATTTTGTTTATTCATTCCCAAGTCTTTCAAGGCACCTAAGGAGCACCAACCTCACGGTGTAGCAAAAAAGAAAAGCACTTTATAGGCCAGATTCTCAAATTCCTTTCAGAGTGCTTGAAAGGCTCCAAAATGAAAGCACAAAATTCTACTGGGCAAAGGTGGTATATGTTAGCTACTCAAACCCTAGAGAAAAAATTTAAAATTATATAATTATAACCACTGCCAATGTGACCAGGTATGGTTAATTTTCTCTACATTTAAATCCTGCACCACTCAATCTAAATAAAAGCCATACAAAAATTGTCTTAAGGACACCTGCTTCACAGCTTATACTTAAGATATTAAGAATGTAATTTAGATATATTAATGTTTTATTAGACCTTTACATATAACAGAACATTTAAATCAACAAGAGAAGCATCAATAACTCATTTCTACACAGAAAAAAATGAGTAAAAGAAATGTATGCACTTTGGAGAAGTTATTTAACAATTAGTTGTTAGACATCTTCTATTAGGCACCAGGAATAAAATACTCAGTAAAGGTAAAATGGCCCCTGTTTAATACAACATGTTTTCTAGAGGAAGACATTGGCAATAAAGAAGTAGAAAAAATTTCTGAATGGACAAGGTAATAAGAGTTTGTACACTGCCATCTGCCAGTCATCCTCCACAAACCACACTAACATACAATGACAATAAAGCTGTGAAAATTTCAGGACTTGGGTATTACTAAGGACAGAACAGAAACATCAAACCACTGGCAGTCAGAGAACCTACGTAACAGCTTCCACAGACCTGCTTCTCAAGCTGTCACTCTAATCCTTCCCAGAGGGCACAGGGGGCTGTGAAGACGAAGACCTCCGTGAATGCCCAAACCCAGAAACCAACGGCCTGGTAGAAGAGCAGACTGTACATTTGAGGGGCTTAACTGTATGTGAAAGCTGAAGAGGCAGCCTTGGCAAGGCAAAAAGAGTAAAAGGCAAGGAGCCTTTAGGAACAGCAAAGGATAAAGATGACAAAAAACTTTAAAAAAAAAATTAAAACATTGAAGCGCACATAACCTGTTTACTATTGCCCCTCAAAAGAAGGTATTTGAACTACGAATCTATAAATCACCTTAAACTGCCATTCCGTCCACAAAAATGCAAAGGTAAAAAACACTCATTTATAAAACGATCAATAGAAAATACTAAAAAGAATTCAGTAAAATAACCACAAAAAAATTCCCCCAATCAATTACAAAACAGAAAAAAATCTTAACATGATATTCCATGCTGAGCTAAGGTTTGCATAAAAGTATTCAAAAAGGAGCTTGAATTAGGCACCCCAAATTGAAGACACAGGGCTGGAGGGATGGCTCAGCGATTAAGAGCATTGGCTGCTCTTAAAGGGCCTGGGTTTGGTTCCCAGTACCCTACAGCAGCTGATAGCTGTCTGCAACTCCAGTTCCAGAGGATTCCATGCCCTCTATTGGCCTTTGAGGGTACTGAAAACATGTGATACACAGGCAGAACATGCAGGCAATATACCCATAAATGTAGAATAAAAACAAATGGATCAAAAAATAACAACAAAAATCTCAAAAAACTAAGGATGCTACACTGAAAAACAGGAGAGTTGATTAAATTAAAACAAGGGGGAAAAAAAAGAAAAGAAAGCCCCATCAGTCAGAAGTGAAGTATAAGGTCCCCACTATAATAAAAAAACAAAACAAAAACAGTTTGTATTAACACTTATAAATTCATTCATTATTCCTTAATTATATAAAAAAATTCAAGAGAATGAAAGCAAATTCAGAAAGGAAAACGAGAAAAAGACTGAAATTGAAGACAAGAAAATTCAATTGCATATTAGATATGTTGCAGAAGAAATTAACATATAAGGACAAACATTTAAATTTATGTGTGAAACAATTTATTAACTTTTTTGGCACTGGGGATGTCTAGAGAACCCTAAGTGAGGCTCTCTCTGGCACTGAGCTCAGAGCCTACAAGAAGCAAGAGATAAGTATGTATGTGAATACACATACACTATTGTGTTGTTACGATCATTTGACACAGGGTCTCGTTATGGAGCCCTAGATGGCCTCTAATTTGTGACATAGACCAGGTTGGCCTTGAACTCACAGAAATACGCTGGACTCAGGATTAAGGGTGGACATCACACCTCGCTGGATAAGGAAATTAAAATGGACCACTAATAGTTGAGAAAAATGACTTTCAACAATCACTTTGAAAAATATCTTGGTTAAAAAATTTCTTTTTTTTTTTTTTTTGAAAATAAAATAAAAATCCTCACAGCACTTGAGCAAACCAAGCCCCAAACTTACTAAGGCAAGAGAATCAGAACTAGAAGGAGACTTCTCAAGAAAGACATACAGATGTCAAACATGTTCTGAACTGGAACAGTCAGAGCAGTTAAAGCACTGGCTGCTCTTCCAAAGGACACAGGTTTGATTCCAGCATCTGCACAGTGGCTCACAACCATCTCTAACTCCAGTCCCCTTTATGGATCCCTGGGTGGCACATGTGGAACACAAACTACACGCAGGCCAAACACCAACATATCTACGGCAAAATGTAAAAAAAACAAATAAAAAATTTAAAGTGACATACAATAAGGCCGTAACAGAGTTGAGACTGGTGAGTGCTGTAACTTGAGTTTGCCTCCCTAAAATTCAGGTGCCAAAACTTCACAGCCGATGTGATGACAGCTGAGTATTGAGAGATCTAGAAAGAAGGGCTGGAGAGATGGCTCAGCAGTTAAGAGCAGAATTCCATTCACACTTCCCACATCAGGCAACTCAAAACCTCCTGTAACTCCAGCTCCAGAGGAGCTGAAGCCCTCTTCTGGCTTCCATGGGAGCCTGCACATATGTGCTACACACACACACACACACACACACACACACACACACACACACACACATCTTTAAAATAAAGAGGAAAAAAAGCAATCTAGAAAGAAAAAAGGAATCTAGGGAGATTATCATTAGCTCCATAGGCTCTAAAAAGCCATTAAGAAAATTCAACATTTACTCTTTGTTAAAAAACAAAAACAAAAAACAAACAAAACAGCCGGGTGGTGGTGGCGCACGCCTTTAATCCCAGCACTCGGGAGGCAGAGGCTGGCAGATCTCTGAGTTCGAGGCCAGCCTGGGCTACAGAGTGAGTTCCAGGACAGGCTCCAAAGCTACACAGAGAAACCTTGTCTCAAAAAACCAAAAAACAAAACAAAACAAAGCAAAAAACTCAAGAAAATAAGAATTAAAAATATATGTATTTTAGGGTTAAAACCAGTATTCTGTAAGCACATTGTGGTGGTCTGAATGAGAATGGCCCCATAGGGCTCATATATGTGAACCTGGTTCCTAGTTTGTAGAACTGTTTTGGGAAGGGTTAGGAGGTACAGCCTTGTTGGAGGCAGTATGTCACTGGGGGTGGCATTTGAGGTTTCAAAAGCCCATGTTCTTGGGGCAGTCAGTCTCTGCCTGCTGCCTGTGAATAAGATGTAAGTTCTCAGCTGCTCCAGTACCATGCCCGCCTGCCGCCATGCTCCCTACTGTGATGGTCATGGACTCATCCCCTTCCTTTTATGGATTGCCTTGGTCATGGTGTCTTTTCACAGCAATAGGACAGTAACCAAGACTCATATAAAGAGCAGACTAGAATGAAACAAAGTGAGGCTGCAGTACATTGTAGCTATGTGTCTTGATTAAACCTGTTAGCACCCCTGAACTACTTACTGTCTTTGCTTTGAAAATGGATACCCAACCTGTCAACATGAAATGCGTATCAGTGTGTAGCTTAGCCAGTATGGTGTTAAGGTTAGTATCACAAGTATTTAAAAATCAAAATAAACAGGAGAGAAACTAGTTTGAACCACCCACTGTCTTCCCTCCAGCCCCAATTACATGCATCATACTCAGCCCCACCAGGGCCTCGGAGCCACAGCACCCTGATACTTAAGGGCAGATAATCAACCCCTGTTTAGCAGCATCACTGGCCTTGACTCCTAAGTGTTGGTAACACTCTCCTAGTAAAGAAGACATAAAATGTCTTCATACGTTAGTAAGCAATCTTTAGGATACAGACCTCCCAGCTGAGAACCAGCACTCCACATGGAGAATTAAAATCTGGACAGAACACTTCCTAGGACACACCAAATGAGCAGCCCTGTCTGTCAGGCTGCTGAAGGGGCGGGACAAGCAAAGGGTGGGGGATGGGGCTGTTTCATGCAAGGAACCTGTTTTCTTTTTCTCCTTTTCCTTAAGACAAGGTCTCTCTGTGTAGTCCTGGCTGTCCTGGAACTCATACATAGACCAGGCTGGCCTCAAACTCACAGAAATCCTCCTGCCCCTGTCTCCTGAGTGCTGGGATTAAGGTGTATGAAACTATGCCTGGCCAAGTCTTCTTTTTGAAGGGTCACCACTGTTGCAGAGTTTGGTGGTCAAGGACAGAGGTATTAGAGTTGGACTGTCTTGATCTAAATATGGCCTGGACAAGTTACTTTTCTTCAAGCCCTGGGTTCCTCTGCATTGAACTGTGATATTCTGATATAATATGAAGA
Source organism: Peromyscus eremicus (assembly GCF_949786415.1). Classification (NCBI taxonomy): domain Eukaryota; kingdom Metazoa; phylum Chordata; class Mammalia; order Rodentia; family Cricetidae; genus Peromyscus; species Peromyscus eremicus. Next base: position 59,151,333 of record NC_081427.1, read on the forward strand.
GTGCCTGGCACAGCCCCTGTACACAGCAAGTACTGAATAAAAATTGCTAAGTCTTCTTATAAACTGGTCCTCCTAATCCTTGGCTTCCAGGTTCCTCTTCAAGCCTCTGGCAAACTCCTCACTTTATGAACACACTTGTTTCTTTTCTAAAGTGCTTCTAACCCTTCTTGAGGCGGCTAGCTTAAGCTGGCAAAAGGCAGCTTAGTAATGAATTTTGAAAAATCTTTCTACATCTGACTCTCACCAACACAGGATGCATGTATGACAACTAGAATCAGGAAGTATGTTAGCTATGCAGAAAAAAAGTGGGCAAAATTGATTTAAGGCTGACGAAAGGAAAAAGGCACTGACTTTTGTTTTATTAGAGCACAAGGAATGCCAGATTTCAGACAGTAGCTCAGCACATAAAACACCAGCAGGTCCCTACACTAAATGAAATCCAACAGAGACGATTTCTGTTAGGTTTAGGGTACCTTTTAATGATAAAAGCAGAAATTTCCAAAGTACTATGCTGACAAGAGTTTATGAACGGCCCCCAATGATGACAAACTACCCAAATGCAGTAATCAAGGAATGTCTAGAACATTGAACATTAGGCACGAATCAGAGGTACTAGAAATCAAATAAAAACGGGAGCTCAAAAACGTCATTCTGATGTTGAAGAATGACTAATACTTTCTGTGTAGAGTCAACAAACATTTTTACTTATCTTACCTGTAGTTTCTGAGTCAGAGAGTCCCTCTGTTCTTGGAGTTCTCTGGCATTATCAATTTCTTGTTTTAGTCTTTCAATTTCCTGCAAAAGGTAAAGTTAGGTCTTTAACAACATTTAACTTATAATAAGGAGAAGGAAGAACTAATTTTCCTCTGAAATTATTTCCTAGTTCTGAGGAAAAGAGTAATTAAAAAGGCGCCCTGTATTTACTTTCAGAAGGGATATATGTCTGCATAGGTATGTTACCTGGCACAGAGTGAGGCTCCTTCTTTCTTTCTTGGAGGTGGAGCAGGGTCTCACACTGTACTCCATTCCTTGAACTCACTACATAGCAAAAGCTGGCTTCAACTCAAGACCTTCCTGCCTCGGTTCCCTAGGCGTGGGACTAAGGTGCAATATCGTATGTCCAGTCCAGAATGATTTTTATTGGCAAGTATAATCTGATGGTTTAGCATAGTGCTAAATAGCTTCAAGTTCGAGACACAATTTTTCCTTTGGTATATAAAATAGCTCTTTTTGACTAGAAACCAAAAAAGCAACAACTTTCAAAAATGCATTTAATCTCTAATGGTTTCCTGTTGATTATATAAATTCAACTCTCATACAAAAGGCAGCCATAGTTAATAATAACTGAGTGGGGAAAACGTGAGCAAGCTTCCTAACAGTCAACAAGTTTCATCTTTAAAGACTGACAATCTCACGTCTCTGCAGACAGTACTACAGCTGCCCATCTACGGCGTTGTACACAACGCTGTCTGGATCGCAGATGACTGAAGAGTGGCCTACCTCTTCTTTCACTTTCAGCGTCTCTTCCAGTTCTTGTACTGTCTGATTTAGCTCTGCCTTGTGCGTGTGCACAGCATTTGCTTGACTACTAACACATTCAAGCTCAGTGACCTGCAATTAAATGAGAACACGGTTAAATTAAGTGGCAATTTCAAAGGGTTTCTTGAAGTCAAAGTAAGCCCCTGAGAAGTTAATGAATTTTGAATTATTATATGAAAGAATATATTAATATTCCCAGCATAAAATAAATTCTTTAAAGATAAATATTTAAGGCAATGGCAAAAACTAAAGGATTATTAGATAGTTTGGGGACAATGAATTATTCAGTGCTGGTCAGAGCCAGGTTAGGGAAAACAAGTGATAATCACTACAATGAATTTCTAAGGAATGTTCCTTAACATTTGTACAAGTACAGCTACGACCGTCTGCTTCCCCCATTTGCAGTCTCAGGGAAATACGGGTTCTGAAAACTGGCCTTGCTGAAGTAAGCATTTTTTTTTCAAACATATTTCCAAAATACGAGAGAATCTGAAATGAAAGATATGCTTAAGAACACCTAAAAACTTGGATATTAGAATGACTTCATGTCAACTGTGCCTCTTATGGGAAAGACAACAGTTCTTCAGTCATTAAGAATTTACCAAGAGCCTACAAGTAATACTACTTTTTAACGAGCACTTGATACCTTTTTAAGATAATGGGAAAGGTCAGTGTCCTTCAAAGTCATCCACTCGTTAATGTAAGAAGAAATCATGCACACATTTATAGATACCCTACCATAATTTCTCATATGCCATTCTTTCAAAGTCCTGCTGACTAGGATAAAGCAAACTTGCCTTGTGCTTTCAAAACAGCAAATCACCCTCTGTATTCTAGAAGTGTTTCCTTCACATCCCAGCTTCCTTTCTACTTAGGTACTAATGTGCTTCCTTATACAGACCTTCTTTACTAGGTCTGAACAAATGCAATGTCCCTGTGGTGGATTTAATTACAACTGTGGTCTCTGTTCTTAGATATTCTGGAAGTGCTAACAAATTAATCTTTCATTGTATGACATTCAAAGTCTTCCAATTGCTTTTTACAATATTAAATCTTTTTTCTTTTCACTAATGAGGATTGAACCCAGGACCTTTCACATGTGAAGCAAGCACCGTACCACTGGGCTGCATCCCAGACCACAGGGGTAAACTCAATCCTAGGGTCTGTCATTCATTGGCTGCAGCCTATTTTGGCTAAGACGTACAATTCTAACTGTAACAGCAGGCAACTCTGTTTGACCTAAGAATAAATGGTGTTCACGTCCATCTTCTTGACTGAACTAGAATGTCCTGTGAAGACCATCCTGATCTTAGCAGGCGGTCAACTCAGCACCTATCTTCTGAAAGACAATCCCTTCTGCTGGAACCCTCAAAGCTCTCTTCTCCCTTGCTCACAATACAGAGCAGCTAACGAAGAACTATTGGGAATGGGTTAGAGACACAGCTCAGCAGGAAAAGCAAGTGCCACACAAATCTAACAGTCTAAGTTCAGTCCCTAAAACCTCAACACAGGAGTCATGGCACAAATTCACCCCAAATTACATGATTACATGCAGACATTTTACACAGACACAGACACACACACACAACACTCTAAAAACTCTTCAGAATCATTTATTTATTGTTTAATAAACATCAGTTGTCTCTGTTTGAATAACTAAAAATGTCTTAAAGGGAATTTCAGTGCTGATAAAAATGAAATGGCTTTATTGGACCACCTTTCCTACAGATAAAAAAACAAAAAACAAACAACCTGTGGGCAAAACGGACAAAAGACAACAAACAAACAATAACAACAAACACAACAACAAAATCCCCAAACAGCCAACTCTAGAAAAGCAGTCACATTAGGTGCCAATGACTCACACATCTCTGTCTAAAGGCACTTGCTAGTACAGCTGCGGCTCGATGAACTCAAGTTAAACCTTTAGCTTTACTTTCCTGAGGAGTCCAAGCATTTTGGGACTCCTCAGAATAGCTGGAAGAGCTAGACATTGGGGGAGTTAAATAAAAGGCAAATAGATCTCCCACAAATCTTTAGTGGACTCCACAGCTGAGTGTGCACAGTTAAAAAGGGTCAGGGAGTGCAGGGTGTGATGGGGGGTCGGGGGTAGGCACAGGAAGATAAAAACCGGACACTGGAAGGACTGAGGGTGGTGACACTGGCCATAGAGAAGGCAGTTCAAAATCGTGTCAGATGAATGAGGCCTTGAAAACACTTCATGCTTCCTGTGACACCTCAAGAGGGTTACATCTTAGGGAGAAAACTGCCTGGGACTAGACCAAGTAATTTTCCCTAGGACAAGTGAAAATTAAAATGGACTAAATCTATCAGTAGATAAATTCAAGGGATTTATTGCCTGCTGGTAATAATAATAATAATAATAATAATAATAATAATAATACTCTCCAAAGGAACTAGAAAGCTTTATAAAAGCTCACTTATAATGTCCAATATGTATTTAAAAATGACTGTGCATGTGGTAACAGGAAATGGAACCAGTGGTCGATAAACCACCTAAAGTAAAGCTGAGATAATTTGCTGCCAAACAATCCTAAAGAACCGATACCAGCTACGAGGAAATGATGGCAAGCTTGGTCTACAGAAGAGAATGCACTGGATACTACAGATGTGTGTCCAAAGACCGCAGATTCCCGCCTCACTTCTCAGTGTTAGGATTACAGGCACATACTTCTTTTCATAAATACTTTAATATTCTGACTGCTGCAAAAATTCTTTCTGGGAAAGGATTACACAGTAAGAGAACACACTAGATCTTCAATGGGTATTTACTACCAGTGATTTGTCATAAGCTAGGTTTCCACTATGATAAAAAATTAACAAGAATATCTTACGCATCATTAAGTATATTCACATATTATAAACAGAGCTCCACAACTTTTTCATCTCACAAACTGAAAGTTAATTTTTATACACAGGAGAGGATAGTATCTGTTCTAACTTTGTCCCCTTGTCTCTATTCCCCTTTCCTATTTACAGCTCTGCCATTTTGGCACACAGCTAATTGGCACAGTTGAAACTACAATCAGCTCATTTGTTTACAAAAGCTGTATAATCTTCATTCTCATTAAACTCTGAGAAATATTTTCCTTGAGCCAGCTAAGGAAACTTAGCTCATATATATTCCTGATAAGCAAAGAATTTCCCTAGCAGACTCCCATACGCTGCGTCTACATGCGAATTTCCCTTCACCGCAGAAACCTTCATCAGCAGCGCTGGCGCAGCCCTGCCCTTACCCGCTTGTGCAGCCGCTCTGCTTCCTCCTGATAGGCGGCCAGCTGCTGCTTCCATTGCTTCACATTGGCAGTGGACTCCAGCAGGGCTGCGGTGAGTTTGGCGTTGTTTCCTTTGAGGGTAGCTAGTTCAGCCTCCCAGTGTTTGCTGATTGCTGAACTAAAACAAAATAAGGAGAAAATGTTATCATTTCACTGAGTGCTGCTTCTGAATGGACAGCAATATTTAATTCTATTATTAAGCTTATAGTCTAAGAATGTTTTCAGACAACCCCAAACAATAAAAACAAAAAGTGCTTCTAGAATGGGATACGTCTAACGGGTAAATGTGATACACATATATTAACATATATTATACACATATAATATACTCCCAAGCTAAAAAGAATACCTAACAATGTGGTATATTGTTTAAGGGCATCAAAGTCCACTACAGTTTCATTCCTCGGTGGGGACAGATGAGGATGCTTACGTGATAGAAAGGTTGGAACAGGTGATGTAGTATTTTTTTTTAATTACTGACTTATATATTCAGAATTCTTAAATGCTCAGATATAAATATTTATTATAATAATTATAATAAAATGATTTCATATGATATGCTAGATCAAGAAATTCATTCTAATAACTATTACAAAAGCAATTCTATTCATTTGGAAGACCCCTTTCTTAATTACTTTGTTAACTTTCCAATGGAGAATTGTCTTGTTTGAAAGAAAACTATGGTTTCTTTTTTTCATTATTGAATTTTACTCCAATGAATGAAATTCTACTAACTCTGTCCCATTAACCAGTGATGCCTACAGCATTCTTTTATCAGTGGTTTTACATATAGTATCAGTTTGTACCACAAAGCATGTTTTATAGACTGGTATTTTATAGTAACCATAATATATCAAAGAAGGCAGTTTTCATAATCAAAATTTCTAAAGCTTAATACCAGTTTTAAGATCTACCCACATTATAACCCCCTGACAGACAGAGAAGGACAGCAGATCATTTCCAAAGACAGTCTTAAGAGAAGCAAACAGGGGGCTGGAGAGATGGCTCAGAGGTTAAGAGCACTGGCTGATCTTCTAGAGGTCCTGAGTTCAATTCCCAGCAACCACATGGTGGCTTACAACCATCTATAATGAGATCTGGTGCCCTCTTCTGGCATGCAGGCAGAACACTGTATACATAATTAATAAATAAACCTAAAAAAAAAAAAAAGAGAGAGAGAGAAGCAAACAAACTCAAAATGCTAATCAATCAAATAAGAAAAAAAACATCATATAAACCCAAATTTAAGAACGTTCTTCAACATAATCAATCAAAAGCCTTTAAAAACATGAAGAAAAGACCAAGGACCAGAACAAGGACTGGAAATAACAACAAACCACACTGTAGAACGGAAAAGGAACGTTGGGGTTGCAGGTGTAGTCTATGGTAAGGCACTTGCCTAGCATGGGAGAGGCCCTGGGCTCGATCCCCAGCACTGTCAAAGAGACAAGAGAAAGAGAGGGTCATTAGTAAAGACCGAGACTTAGCTGATGTTACTGCAATAGTGCTGATTCCCAAAGCTTGATGATTATACTGCAATCATGCAAGACACTAGCTAAGGGATACCAGGTAAAGGGTATATGGGACTGCAGTTTTTATAACTTCGTTATAAATCTAAAATTAGTTTTATTTGGTCCTAAAATTTACCAGGTAACAATATCGCATCAAAACATTAAAGGACAGAATAAAGCAATAAAAGAAGCAATGAATTTAGCAATCTATTTTTATTCCCAAAAAAGAAACTCTTCAAATTCTTCTTTGTGGAATGATTTTTTAGATTTAGGTTTTCTAAGAAAAACACATAACTATTCACCTACTCTACATGAATTAGTTTTTATTAAAACCACCTACAGTTTTCCCCCAGAAGTGTTTCATTTAAATGGACTCTTCAATCTGGTAACTGAAATCTTATTGAACTAATTTAAACATTTGCTATATGCAATTATCAAACCTCTTTAAAATTAAAAATGAAAATGACTTTAAAGACTTATTTCTAAAATCTACTTGTCAAAAAACAATACCATTCTAAAGATGAACTACAACATCTCTATAGAGAAAGAACAAGGGCATTTTAATACATTATTATCTCGCTTTTATTGTATATTTTATTGGTAGAAACTCCATTAAGAATTTCGTAACTCAATCCATGTCTATTTATTTCATTTATTACGACTGTGGCATTAGACTCCTATATTAACTATAATTGATTTTCCAATCTTTACATGTTAGATTAGTCAAGCATTACTCAAATGTGAGCCATTGGTGCATGTGGTTATTTACACTGCTCAGTATTAATAAAATTAAACACTCACTTTTCAGTCTCCTCAGGCACACTTCATACAGTCGATAGCCACAGCCGCACATGACTAGTGGTTAGCAGAGACAGAACATGTAATTGTAGCAGAGGGCTCTGCTGGACATTGTCATCCAGAAAGAGCTCTATATCTGAACTAGGTTTTCAGTGTCTTCTGTTACAAGTTCAATGGCAGCCCCACAACCTAAATTTATATATTGAAGTAAGTCCTAACTCTTAGAATACCACAGTATGATTGTAGTTAGAGATAGGTTTTTAGAGAAGAGGGTTAAATGAACTCTTTAGGGTGAACCTAATTCATATGACCAATGTACTTATTAGAAAAGATATGACCATCTAAGTATATATTTAAAGTAGGTTAGCAACATTTTCCAATTTACCTTAGGATTTTCCATGTCTTAGGGTTTCTATTGCTGCAATGAAGTACCATGGCCAAAAGCAAGTTGGGGAGGAAAGGGTTTATTTGGCTTACACTTTTACATCATAGTCCATCACTGAAGGAAGTCAGGGCAGGAACTCACACAGGAGCTGATTGTGCTGCTTACTGGCTTGCTTCCCCATGGTCTGCTCAGCCTGCTTTCTTATATAAGCCAGGACTACCAGCCCAGGGATGGCACCCCCCACAATGGGCTGGGCCCTCCTCCATCAACCATTAATTAAGAAAATGCTCCACAGGCTTGCCTACAGGCTGATCTTATCGAGACATTTTCTCAGCTGAGGTTCCCTCCTCTCAGATCACTCTAGCATGTGTCAAGCTGACATAAAACTATTCAGCACATCCAGTATCTTCAAATTTGCTGTTATTTAGATTAAGGAAGCTCGAGTTTAAGACATAACCCTAAACGTCCAGTATACTATGGTTAAATCCAGGTAAATGTATTCATTTTCTATGTCAACAAAGTAATTATACAATTTCACACATGGAATGATATTTGTTTGTGAGCAAGAAGGCTATTAAAAAGCATTTCTAAGACTCTTAGGAGGCACAAGGGAGGGGTTATACTCTCCTGCAAGCTCTTTACCACAATCTTCTGCCAGAAGCAGCATGAGTGAACGATTGGGAACAAAGAGGGAGACAGGAGAGGCCTGGATGAAGGGAGATGCCCTCACTGTGTGAAGGCTGTAAAGCCTACCTAGGCTTAGTCTACTGAAAAGGATAATCTCTGGACACAGGAGATGACCTAGTACAGTTGGGAAACAAGAGAACAAACCTCTATACCTTAGGAAGAGCAGAAAACAGTCCAGGATTTGGGTCTCCAATATCTGTGAGAGGGGTAAGAAACTCCCGTAGAAGACCCTCAAATAAACAAGATGGCATTTACTGGCTACCAGAAGGTAGCTGGGTCCTCATCATCATGCTGACAGCAACTTCCAATTGTGAAAGGGATAAAGTATAAGACAACCCAAAAGCTAAGGAGGTATTAGGAACTGTGGGAAAAATCTCTCCAGCAGGTCAGCATTGACCCTACGCACAAGATAATACTACAAGTGGGTTAAAAGATAAACAAAACAAAAACCTAGTTTAACCCTTGAGTAGAATGACTTAACTCCTATACTAACATGAGAAAGAGTCATACCCAAGTATAGGAGCACATATAGTAGTAGCTGGCCTTCCATACAGATTCCATATCTGTGGACTCAATCAACTACTGGCTGAAAAGATTCGGAAAAACGTATTTTGTCTGTACTGAACATAAACAGATTTTTCCTTATCAACAAAGCACTGGCTATTTATACAGCACATATACTGCATCAGTCCACTTGTAGAGGCCAAGTGTACGGTAGGATAGACATCAAACACTGTGCCACCTGACACAAGGGACTAGAGGACCCACAGATCTGGGTATTGACAGCGGGGGCCGGACCAAATCCCCTCTGGATAAAGGGACAACTACTATAACCCGCTGCTGTCTTTCTGTAGTACTTGACCTTCAGTAAGTTGCAGTGTGTACTGAAGAGCAACATGCAACCAGCGTCAGAAGAGAAAGCATCCCAGCTTCTGACTCAGAGGTGCAGGGCGCACTAAGCCAGGAAGGCAAACAGCCCTCCATGGCTTTCCTCAGAAAGGAGACATCAAGCTTGATCAGATTGTGAATTTCAACAGAGAAATGGAAACTACAAGCAAGAATCAAAGACAGTGTCAGAAATAATATAATAGAGATAAAGAATGTTTTTGACAGATTCGGGGAATTTGACATAACTGCAGGAAATGATTGAAATCAGTCACAGTGAAACACAGAGAAAAAGGAGCCCACGAAACATTCGGACTAATATCAAACTACCTAATAAAATGTGCTACTGTACTACAGAAGAGGGTTGAAGAAATATTTTAAGACATAAAGGCCGAAAAATAAAATACCCACTCTCATAACAGGGTTAGTCACAGCAGTCAGAAGGTAGAAGCAATCCCATGTCCTTCAGTGGTTGGCTGGACCAGCAAAATGAAGTATGTAGGTACATGTAATAGAAGGAAATTCTGAATGTACTGTAACACAGATGAACCTCAAAGAAATCATGTTACATGTAAAAGGCCGGCCCCCAAAGACAAATACTGTATGTCTTCACTCATGTTTGAGGTGCACAGTCAAGACCAGGGAACAGAAAATGCTGTCAAAGGGTATGGAGTTACCTAGTGAGTACTGTATATCAGATCCACAAAGTGAAAAATAAATCACAGAAGGACAGTGGGGTCAACAACAAAAGGGCGCAGAGAACGTAGAACAGAGAACCTGTTACCTGTGTTTGTAGCTTTACAAGTATACAAACTATAAAAATGGATACAAATTCACATATTAGAAAGGGGGATGCCCCTGTATGCAGCTCCTTTAATAAAGTTATGTTACTACCAAAAACACAGTAAAAAGCTTTCTACGTGCTTTTGTGTGTTCCTCCTGCAACTGTAGGATGACAAACGACTGGAGGAGCTGGAAAGACTCTCTTCAGCTTGATGGGACTGATTCAGAACCGCTCTACGAGCTCGGCTTTCTCGGCATGGGAAGAGGCTGGGTGGGTAGGAAGCAGACCAGTGCTACAGGATAAGAAAAGGAGGTGTACGGCCACTGGGGACGGTGGCAAGAAACAGGTCGGGGAGAAGGATTAAAGCAGCAGGGCTATGCAAAGGAAAAGCGACACACGCAAGGCACAAAGAGCAGGGGCCTGGGGTGGTAGGAAACGGAAGCAAGGTCACAGAAATAGGACAGTGAAAGTTGAAGGTACCCAGTCTCTTAATATACTACTTATTTCCGTGAGTATGCCTTGAGTCCCAACGTATTAAGTAGTGAGCCCTGACATGGTCAAGCTGTGTTAGGGATTTTCACTGATCTTTTTTTACTCTTCAGAGCCCCCAAACACAGTACGGTGTACAAGGCCGCAGTCTGCCAGATCAAAGACCTACGTAGCCTGGAATGAACACTATAGGGAAGCAGTTTAGTATTAAGTTTTTGGTTTTTGGTTTTTGGAGACAGGGTTTCTCTATGTAGCTTTGGAGTCTTTCCTGGAACTCACTCTGTAGCCCAGGCTGGCCTTGAACTCCTCCTGCCTCTGCCTCTCAAGTGCTGCACCACCTGGCTAGTATTAAGTTTTTACGTCTTTACATTTTCTTTTTTGATACATGTACATCTGTGCACCATTTACAAGAAGTGCCCAAGGAAGCCAGAGGAGGTGTTGGATGCCCTGGAACTGGAATTACAGAGTGCCACCATATGGGTGTTAAGAATCAAGCCAGGGTCCTCTGAAGAGCAGCCCGTGCTCTTAACTACCCAGCCATGTCTCCAGTCCCCATGTCTGTATTTTCTCACACTGATTAAAAGGTAAATGAATGCATGATCTAAAAGTCATTTGCTGATTACTCAAATTTATTACGTGGTAAATCTGAGTTGTTCAGAGAGCATTCCTATTTCATCTACTTTGAGCTGTTCCTTGGGTCATATTTCTAAAGCACAGTGAAATACAATTTAGTGTGTGTGCTTATCAATCTTCATTGTTTTCTTCCTGTGGCTACACACATATTCCTTTGGCTACCAAGTATGGAAATGCTTCTATTATAATGACTTATACAACTTCAACTTCCATAAATGCCAAAGACTGTCACACTAAAGGGCGATCAACAAGTGAGTTATCTCAGAGTCTTACGTGCATGTGTATGTTTTAATATTCTTCCCAATTTTGAAAAAAGAAAAAGTATGTTCCTTTTTCTTCAACTCTAAGGTACTGGTTTCCTCCCTATTAGATTGATATTTAGTACTAATTGATACCTTTGGGTTAACTTTGATAGTGCAATTTTAAGTTGGCATTTTACATTTCAGAAATACCTATTAAGAAAGTATTGGGGAGGTTGCTCCCTGCCTGACACATGCAGCCCTGAGTTAGATTTCCACTAATACAAAAACATTGTGGGTGTTCTTGAGGATGATTTGGACTTTTAGCATAGACACAGTTTTGAAAGTTAGATCTTAACAACTCAGGAAGAAAGCAAATTTGTCCAGTGATTCAGAGACAATTGGAACACTGTGAGTGCTGGGGTAAGGTAAAATAATCCTTCATTCCTGTGTTTGCTTTTGATTGTTCAGTAGAGTTTCCCTTCAGAAAGGATCAGCTAGTTTTCTTGGCTCCAAATCTACAAGGTGTTCAGAACACTTCAAAACCACCACCAGAGTTTCCTTACAGTGGGTTTCAAATTCAGTTTCCCATCATTTAAAGTTAAAATTTTGTGAGGGAAGTATTAAGCTTCGCTGAAGTATTAAATTAATATAAAATCAATAAGAAAATACTTCAAAAATGTGAGCCTGATGCATGAGCAGTACATTTAACCTCTGAATAAGCCAATGTGAATGGCTACTTGCACCATCTAAGACAGACCTCTAGGGCTCTGGATATGTCATCAGAGTCTCTAAAATGGTCACTCCTTGCCTGTACTCTACACATGTTAAGAATATATTACTAAGAAAAATATTTAGATAATTTTTTTTCAAAATACGTAAAAATAGGGTACAAACAGACTTTTGTTTTGGTTTTTAAATATGCTTCTCTGTATCAAGAATGAAGCCTAGTGAGGTGGTGATGCTGCATGCCTTTAATCCCAGCACTCGGGAGGCAGAGGCAGGTGGATCTCTGTGAGTTCAAGCCAGCATGGTCTACAAAGTGAGTTCCAGGACAGGCATCAAAGCTAATGAGAGACCCTGTCTTGGAAAAAAATGAACAAACAAAAGACAACGAAAGTCCCAAAGTGGAAACACTGCATAGCAATGTCCAACCTGAAGTCAGCCTGCCATTTGGTTCTCCAGCTCCCACCCCAATGGGGAGAAGGGAAGTGATCAACACTGATCCAGACATGCTTATGGTTCTTTCTAGGTAGGTGTTCTTGTATTAACTACTGGCTCCAAGCTAGGCCCACTTAAAAACAACAAAAAGATACACTCAACAGTTTAAGGTCAGGATTTTTTTCCCTTCCTTCCTCTCTCCCTCCCTCCTTTGCTGGGGATGCTGTGAACGTGTTGCTCTGATTGATTGATAAATAAAACGCTGATTGGCCAGTAGCCAGGCAGGAAGTATAGTATAGGTGGGATAAAGAGAGAGGAGAATTCTGGGAACAGGAAGGCTGAGTCAGGAGACGCTGCCAGCCGCTGCTGCCGCCATGAAAAGTAAGATGTAAAGTACTGGTAAGCCACAAGCCACATGGCAACTTATAGATTAATAGAAATGGGTTAATTTAAGATATAAGATCTAGCTAGCAAGAAGCCTGAGCCATTAGGCCAAACAGTTTTAATTAATATAAGTGTCTATTTGGGACTGAGTGGCTGCGGGCCTGGGCGGGACTGGAGATAACTCCATCAACAAATGGCACCAGAATGTGGGGCAAGATTTTCCACCTAAAACCTGAGAAAAAAAGATTCTAAAATGGAGCTAAAAACAGCTTCCTAGTTGTCTCTCTCAAGTTAGCCACAGCCTTGTAGGCTTGAGCTACTCTATGGGGGCTTTGTGGAGTGTGCGCTTGACCTGTAGCATAGTGGGAATGAGGTGTCTCCAAGACGCACAGAGCACTGCATGACAGATTTAGCTTTTACTAGTAAAAAAAAAAAAAAGGTTTCTGGGCTACACGCTGAGTGTACGCATGGCTCTCAGACCCAGAGCTGGCAGTTAACGTACCACCATCATGTTGGGAAGCTCAGTTGGGCGGAGCCAGCAGCCAAGGTTTCTGCTTCAGTACTAACTGCTGCAGTATAAAGCAATAGTTACACAATAAGACAGATTCAAATGGAACAAGACTTTAAATGGTTTACAATGTGTGTAAAAATGTACGTAGGCTTGAAGAGAAAAGAAAAGGAATATAGACAGTTATATTAAAGAAATAGAAAGTTTTAAAAAATAGTCTTAAAAAAGTAAAAGTAATATAAAAAATAAGCCACGTAAGATGGATATCACACAGGGAATCTGGATACTGTTTTCTTTGGAATTTTTAACTGCAGAAAGACTTTTGATTGTAAAGGATGCTCAGTTAAATCAATATGTATATTTTAAAGGTATTTTGACTTAAAAATTTGGATCTAAGGATATGTTACTTTGAAAAGGAGGCTCTGCTTTTGTTTCCATAGGAAACAAGAGGCTATGGGTTTGTTCCAGATTAAGATACATCAGATCTGACCAGCCAAGACCGCCTGAAAGGTCTCTGATGACACCATGGCCCAGATGATCCAACATCCAGAACGATTTCAAGGCAACTGGCTCAGACAATACAGCCTCACGGACTACTCCATAATCCTAAAATTTTCTTTATGTCCCCATAAGAATAAAGCACCCTCATCCAGCAGGAAGTAGTATGAGAAGCTACGCCCAAATTCCCAAATATACCAAGCTGGCTTTGGAGATGGAATTGGCTCACTCCTTCTCTAAACCCAAGCATATTGCTTAAAAAAAAAAAAAAAAAGGTTGAGAGATTATTCTGTCTCATATCAAAAGAGCCCTCTGGTGTGGGACAGAGAAAAACCAGTATTTTTATTTAAAGCAGGTTGATTATAAATGCAATCTCTTTCTAAAGGAGAAAAGGGAATCGTATAGATAATGATAGGATGAAAGGGTAGATTAACCTACTTTTAAAGAGCAAAAACTTGTTTAGAAATGTTTTACATTGCTATGATTTTAGTTTATTGATACAAGTTTAAACTTAATTTTGTTATACTGTATATATATTTCTACTCTTGTTGGAGGTATTATGTTTATGTAACTCATTTAAATTGTAATGGATAATTAAGAAATACAGATTTAATAATTAGTCTTCTATGATAGTCAAACTTGTAGCCATGTCAGTTAAGTTTTCTAGGTATACATAGATATATTTCAGATAGACAGGTAAACGTCAAACACTTCAAAGACCTACAGAATATGGCATTTAAAATGTTTTAAAAATTTAGACTTTCTGGACAGTGAGACATGTCTACTCCTGGCAGCACCCATTTACTTCAGAGAAAAAGATGGGCATTGAAGACACTCCGTATGGAGTTTATCTTCTTCTTGACAAAAATAGCCATTTGGGCAAGAAACTGTTCTTGCCTGGACTGCTTGAAAAAAATGTATCGACTGGACATACAGGACCCATAGGAAGGTGACCATTGAACTTTGTTTGGCAAAATGGTCCTTCAGGTTCCTGCTTTGCAGAGGAAACTGCCAGACATTCTACAGGACACAGAAGTGACTGAGAGACTCTAGGCCTGTGGGCTGAAGACAGATGCCCCAACTTTACAGAGGAACTTTGGATGACTGTCCAGGCTGTCAGCTGTCTCTGTCTACTCTCTCAAGACTCCCGAAAGTTGCATGCGTCCTTCTCCCATTTCTCAGGTAATATTATATCCTTCTGGGTATTTGATGTAGTTGAAGACTAGATAGGTATAATTTCCTTAGTTATGATAAAAGATAAGTTAGATATGAAGCCCTAGAATCACAAATATAGGATAGATAAAATACCTTCTTGAATTTTGCCAAATACAAATAGACTAGATATTATAAATAGACTAGATACTATAACTGTAATTCTTACTTGATAATTGTTGTTATATGTAATTTTACTATGTTAAAGTTAAACTCTTCTCTTTTGAAAAAAAAGAAAGGGGGAAGTGTTGGGGATGCTGTGAACGTGTTGCTCTGATTGATTGATAAATAAAATGCTGATTGGCCAGTAGCCAGGCAGGAAGTATAGTATAGGCGGGATAAGCAGAGAAGAGAACTCTGGGAACAGTAAGGTTGAGTCAGGAGATGCTGCCAGGCCGCCATGAAAAGTAAGATGTAGTGTACCAGTAAGCCACAAGACACATGGCAACTTATAAATTAATAGAATTGGCAACTTATAGATTAATAGAAATGGGTTAATTTAAGATATAAGATCTAGCTAGCAAGAAGCCTGAGCCATTAGGGCAAACAGTTTTAATTAATAGAAGCGTCTGTGTGTTTATTTGGGTCTGAGGGGCTGTGGCCCAGGCAGGACTGGAGATAACTCCAGCAACACTCCTTCCTTCCATTCTTTATCTATTTATTTTGAGACATGGTCTCTCTACACAGCCCTGGCTATCCTGTGAAACTCACAGAGATCTGCCTGCCTCTGTCTCCAGTGTTGGGATTAAAGGTGTGTGCCACCACACCTGGCAAATTATTGTTTCTTTCTCTCTCCCTCTCCCGCTCTCTTTCTTTTATTCCTTCAAGGCTGGGTTTCTCTGTGTAGTCCTGGCTGTCCTGAAACTCACAGAGATCTGCTTTCCTCTGCCTCCAGAATCTGGAATTAAAGGTGTGCACCACCACTACCCAACAAATTTTTGTTTCTTAATAATAAAACTTGTTTCTTTAAAGGAGAGAAATTCTTCTTTAACGAAAGCATAGTGATCTTTATAAATAATACATTTGCCAAAAGGAAGTGCATGAGTAAGTTTTGGGGTTTGACAGGTAAATAGCCTGATATGTGAAGGGAATTTCTTACTACATTTAACCCTGTAACTTGTCTCAATACTCTGAGTTTACTGGTATTAATCAGGGTACTTCTTTGGAGGCTCTTCTTCCAACCCCAAGGCGGGGGTGTCAGAGTCTTGCTATCTGGCCCTAGCTGGCATTAACCCTATGATCCTCTGCCCCAATCTCAGTACTCAAAGGTTGAATCAGGAAGATGGACAACAACCTGAAGCAGGCCTGGGCTACAGAGTGAATTCCTAGCCAGCTTGAGCTACAGAATGAGCTGGCTCCAAATAAATAGACAGAAAGGTAGATAGGTAGGTAGGTAGGTAGGTAGGTAGGTAGGTAGATGGTGGATAGATGGATATAGACAGAATTATGACATCAAAAAATGAATCAGAAGAGTGGAACTCTGGACATGATGGAGTCACAAGAACTCTTTAAACCACT
Source organism: Peromyscus eremicus (assembly GCF_949786415.1). Lineage (NCBI taxonomy): Eukaryota > Metazoa > Chordata > Mammalia > Rodentia > Cricetidae > Peromyscus > Peromyscus eremicus. The sequence goes on from NC_081427.1 coordinate 59,167,860, forward strand.
TAATATATCTATGTATGTATGAAAGTAGCCAGCATGTGCTGGGAACATTGCTCAGTGCTTGACACCAGGGCCTAAATTTGGATCCCTAGTAGCAATGTAAAATGCTGGGCACACTGTGCATGTCTACAATCCCTAAGCTGAGGAGGCAGATCTTGGGGACTCCCTGGCTAGCCAGTCTAGCCAAAATGGTAAGTTCCTGGTCCAGGGAAAGACCCTGTCAAAACAGGAAGGCAAACAATATAGATGTCTGGCCTCTGTATGCACTCATGTGCAAGTGCCCCCATACCACAGACACACACAAACCACACACAATTTTCATTTTTAAAAGTAGCTGTATCTGTCTAAAAGAACTATCAAGGTTGTACTTTATAAATTTTCCTTTGTGAAATGCAATATGTTTTATAATCAAAGGCATCTTAGAGATCAGCTAAAACACTAAACTTACTTAGCTTTTGTAAAGAAAGTAAAATATTACTGGCTTTAAGGAACTTACAAAATTAATAAAGTTGCTTCCAAATGTACAAGGAGGGCCTCTGTATCAGTCTAAAAATATTTCTGAGCTGTGAAGAACACACACATTAAGCCAGAACTGACTGTTGAAACTAGCGGTTTAAGCACAGGCTTGGGAGTTTGAGGGTTCCAAACCAACATCAACTAGTTATTATGGGGTCCTGGGTTCATCACTTAGCCTTACTGTTTCATCTGTTAAGGATTAACAGCAACTACCTTCATAGGCTAATTCTCAGGAGTAAGTAGCCTGTATGAAATACGTAATGGGTGTTCAAATATTAGGGCCTTCCCTATATGAATAAGCAATAAACAGTCTTAAAAGCATCTTCAGTGAGCTAAGAAAAAGCTAGAGACTTAATGTTAAATATGAATGTTAAATATTTTAAAAGGACTCTTTTTGATCAGTGGTGTAAATGACCGAAATAGATGTAATTTAAGTCAAATCAACATCAGGTACTCACTGAATGATTTAAGCTTCCTTCCTTGGTAGTGTAGATGTATTATTTATGACAAGTCTAAACCTTTGGTGTAGACCTCAGTAACTTCGGCGAGTTAATGAAGGAGTAAGAAAATGAGTAAAACAGAATTCCCCGTCAGAAACCCTGCTTGACTTCTGATGGCGAAAGGGGAGACAGTGAAACCGGAATCTGAATTACGTGTGTTTGGCTCATGAAACATTCAGCACGACTGTGCGGTTTCCCATTAGAATGTGGAGGGAACACAAATATCTAGTTCTTAAACCACAAGTAGTTGTGCATGAATAAATAAAAAGACAGGAACTGAAAAAAAAAATACCTAGTTCTTGCTCCATTTTTACCAAGATGGAGAGAGTCACAGTGGCTCTCAGAAGTGTCCTGGATCCCATAATGGTGCTTCGTGTAGTGTAAACAACCTTTCCACATTGATCTCTTGAGATGTGTACTGCACAAGTGGCATCTGTACACTTCTGGTCTGGCCTCTTGTGGCTGAGGAAAGTCATGCAGCTAAAGACTACAGGAAGTCCCAATTTCATGGTCACTTTCTAGTCTCACTGCTGGCTCCTAATATTGGGTGTTAAAGCCCACAGAGATTCCTACTGAAAATTACAATAGCCTACTTTCTGTAAGGAACCAGATGCGGACACTAAATTCTTTCTCAATCACGTTTACTTGTAAAAGATCCACTTTTAAAATAGGCATTCTAAATACCTTAACATAAAAAGTTTTCCTGTATCAGTAAATTTAGAGGATTAGGGGTCCATCCAAAAGAGGGTAACTACTCACTCGATTCATTGGTAACTTGTAACAAAAACTAAGAAAGATTTGGCCCAAATTGATACTACAAATTATAAATCTATTATATTAACACAAGCTACTGTTTATGTTGATTTACCTTTTGAAAACAAATAAAAACAACTAACCACTTACTAAGAGCTTTCTTTAGAAACTTTCCCCTAGAATTCTCCACTGAAGAGGTCTCCAGGATATTAGCTCTATTTATTAAGTGAAAAATGATGCCTCTTTCAACTCTTATGAACATGTATCTATCTTTTGCAAAAGTGCGGTCTACTAAATTCAAGCCTGTCTTCCATTTGCTAGACTACAACATATAATCATAACCCATTCAAGATAAAACATTTTAACTATATGCTGATTTAGCTTCCAAAGGACATGAAAATAAATTTTCTTGCAAAGCAGGTCCTTAAGGAAAATTCACTGTGAAAACTGCTTGGCGGGCCTGGAGAGATGGCTCAGCAGTTAACAGCACTGGCTGCTCTTCCAGAAGATCCAAGTTCAAGTCCCAGCACCCACATGGCAGCTCACAACTGTCTGTAACTTCAGTTTCATGGGACCCAACACTCTCACACAGACATACATGCAGGCAAAACACCAATGCACATAAAATAAAAATAATAAAAAAAAACCTGCTTGGCATGCCATTAAGTACTGCTGGAGCAAAACATGAATAACAGAAGTCACTCTAGGTACTGGCAGAATTAAAGCCATAATTGGGTGGAAGAAAATGGATATTTTATTGTAAAATCTGTTTCTCAATATTTTGCTAAGAAAACTTTCATCTTTTGGAGACAATAGCAATCAATATTTTAATGGCCATTATTTGGTACTCAGAATCAGAAACATTTACAGCTTAATTTTCTTTTTGAAGAGGCTATAATCAAAAGACAAAACTATTTAATGCTTGAGTGATGGCATGAACAAAAGTTTGTTTCTGTTCTCATTCAAGGCAGACTCATTATCACCAACTGTTTGTCAGCGCACATTTAATATTTAAATAGCATGCAAAAGTAGGGGCACTGATCAAAGGCACTACACAATGGTCTTAGGGGTAAACGATAGAGAATAACAACTTAGTTTATTACTGAATGCTATTGTCAAGGGGAGCTTTTTAGTTTATCTTCTCAAACCTCCCTCATCAGCCTGGACAGCGGCAAAGGCCTCTACAACCCTGAAAGCCCACTTTACTTGCCAAGGTGATGGAGTCACACTGGTTCCACCCCAAGTTAGTTTAGCAAAAGCCAATATTTCAGCTGTAGGATGATGATACAATGATGCCAGTGAAAATTTTCTTTATTGTTCCTCCAGTAACAGTGACTAACTTGAGCATACTCATCACAGAAACTCTTCCTTGATCTAAATAATCCTCTTAGTAATCTGCAATTTTCTTAAAAGAACTTCTTTTGTTTGTCTGGGTTTTTGTTGTTTTGTTTTTGAGACAGGAGCTCACTGTGAGCTCTGGCTGACCTGGCACTTGTACTCAGAACAAACTGGCCTCAAAATCAGAGATCCTCATACTCTGCCTTCTAAGTGCTGGTATTAAAGGTGTGTGCCACCACATTTACCTTTTGAAAGAATTTTTCACATGACAGCATCACATTACAACTAAGTTTCAATACTACTGATTTGAATTAATACAGACTAGTACGTGCAAAGGCTGATGAGGACCAACTTCTAGCTATGGTTTAGGACTAGGACTTGAACTAGGGTCCTGTTCTACAGTTTCTCTCACTGAGCTACAACTTCTCTTTTTCACACGTTCCCTTTCCTTCACTGCCTAAAAGATAATCTATAATTGGCTGTATGTAGTCACATGACAGGTGCTGAGAAGGAATGTTATGCAGAAGTCGCTGGAAAACAAAAACTACTTTCCACTGAGTTTAGGATATGGATTGATAAAAATTAGTGAGATCAGAATATGTTGGTCAAAAGTAAAAACATTAAAGCTGGGGTAAAATCCTTTTTCTTTTAAAATTTATTTGAGGTGTATGGGTGTTTTGCCTGTATTTATGTCTGTGTATATTGTTGCCAGAAGGCCAGAAGAGGGTGCTGAATCCCCAGAAACTGGAGTTACAGATTGTTATGAGCTGCCATGTAGGTGCAGGAAATTGAACCTGGGTCCTTTGGAAGAGCAGCCAGTGCTTTCAACTCCTGAGCTCTCTCTCCAGTTCCTGGGATGAAATTCTTAAGTCTTCAAACTAAGACTTTACATTGTGGAAATTGACTGAAAATATGCAGATACTTACGTGAAATAAACAGTTTTACAATGCACTTGAATGCAAACTGCCCATACTGCTATTTGACCTTTATTAATAATAACTTGTCAGCTGGTTTCTCTGCACAATTGAAGGCTGTCTTTTAAAACTAGGAGCTTACTATTAAAACACAGATTCAGAGGTTTACTTAGCTAACATCTTTCAAAAAGCATCCCCAAACTCATATATTCCAAGCCTATGAGAAGCCTTCTTCAAATACTGTATTCATCCATATAAACAGCCTGCTGGAATAAACATCTTCTTGTTTGTACTTGTGATAACTGACTACTTATTTCTCAAGCAGCTAAACTGCACCTCTATAATTACCACTGATTTGTAGACTTTAGATAAAAATATATGAATGTAGACCTGGAAATCTAGCTGCCATGCTTCTTCAAGAATCATGCCACTTAAAGCCGTTTGCTGCGGACTGAACCCAGGGGCTCATGTGTTCTGGGCAGGTGCTCTGCCACTGAACTCTACTCCCACACCACAAAAGCATTATCTTTTGAAAGTAAAATTACACTTTCAGGTACATTTTTATAAACAAGAATAAAAAAATGCAAGAAGAGAAGCTTATTTTAGATTATACCAACCGATACTACTTATAGTATACCCACAGAAGACCTCAGTAGTGCTAAACGGTATTCAGAGCTTAATATAATCAGAAGTGCCTCTCCTTCATTAAGTTTCAGCAACTTAGAACTGTCTGACAAATTTGACAAAAATTGGGCATTTATGTATTTTGATTTCTGAGTTTTATATGAAGAAGATGTACACTATCTAAAGAGGTTTAGCTCAGTTAGTATCTACATTTAAGATTTGCATCTTAGAAGGAAAGAACATGCTGCCAAAGCCTCCTGGGAGCCAAGAAGTTATTACCAGAAGCTGCACAGTTTTGATGAGGAGCTGCGGAGTGTGCAGTTTGCCCTGCCTGCTGGGTTTCGGTCTCCCCGAGTATGCCCCAATTCTCCCTCGTAGAATAGGAACGTTTACTCTATGCCACTGTATATTCCTAGCAGGTAACTTGTTTTTTATTTTCCAGGGCTCACAGCTAGGAGTCTGCCTTGAGTCTCAGCTGAGATGCAGACTGGCACAGTGTTGGAACTTTAAGAGTACAGAAACTTCAGGAATTGAACTGAATGCATTTTACATTAGGAGATGGCCCTGAGCCAGGTGTGGAATGCTAGGTTTTGAACTTGCACTGCTCTCCATGGGCTTGTGCATTTGAATACTTGATCTTCCCCTGGTGTTTCTGCTTTGGGGACCTTTAAGAGGTGGGGCAGAGCTGGAGAAAGCAGATTGCTGGGAAGGGGCACACGGAGGCTAGAGCCAGGCTCTACTTTGCCCTCCCCTTGCTCCCTGCCTGCTGAAGTGCCCTAACCAGCAGCCTTAGGTCCCCATCCCCGTGTCCTGAGCTGCTCTGCAGCTATACTTTCCCCGCCAGGAAGGACTGGACACTTGCACGTGGTGAGTAGCGCTTGTCCTTCCTCTCATCTCTCCCAGTTACTTTAACATGGCCGTGAAAAAAGTACATCAGCCAAGCGCCCTGCCTGCCTGTCCTGTCCTCCTTCCCCACTCCTTTCCTTTCGTCCCTTCCTCCCTCTCTGGCTCTACACTTTGACAACAGCAATGCAAGCTGAAGCTGTACACTGATTTAGACTTAGACTTGTAAATACAAAAAAATCAAGTCTGGGAGGAAAACAAAAATAATTACATCAACAGAGCATATTACTCTGTACTTGAAAACAAAAGAAGAATGAATGCTTTTATCTCTTCAAGTACATTTTCTTAGCATCTATAATTCAGTTAAAAAGATGGATTGAAACGGAAGTTTCTGTTTGCAATTTCCAGGATGACTCTGGGTAAATGACTTATACTCTGTTCTGCAAGTTCTCCTGTTTGTAAAGTGGCAACAACACTATTTGTTATGAACTACATTCCTACTGATGTTGTAAGGATTGAAACTAATGGATTTAAAGTTCAGGTAACTGTAACTACTCAATATGCATTTGAGCACATGGTCACATAAAGACATTTCTATTTTATTGAGATGCATGATATTACATTTTGATGATTACTAAATAGCCAGCCTACCAGTTTATATATTTTACAAATTTAATTCAAGCAGTCAATGTATTAAATGTAGTAAATCAATAGTATTTTCTAATATTTTTCAGGTGTAAGATATTTCCATCATCCTTAAGGACTTTCTACCTTAATAACAGGGGAGAAAAAAACAGGTCTAATATAGAAGAAATAATCAGCCACCTGTTCAACAGATGTTTATTGTGCTTCTACAGTATGTCATGCACCATATCAGACAGTGAGATTCAAGGATGAATAAGCATGTCAAAGGTCCTCAAAAAACTTAAGAGGATAGAAAACTAAAAATATACCTTCCCTCCTATTCTTTTACTCTTAAAGTTAAGTAGGAAATAATTCTCACTTCTTCCAAGTCTTTATCTTTCCAGATATCATTTCTATGATCTCAAGATGAGGGCAAACTACCCTGAACCTACACAATATAATACACTGGTCAAGTCAAGTATGAATAGGCTTTCCTCAATATTCCTTTGTTAGAAATCATGTATCGAGCATCTGGGAAGGCAGATGAGATTGTTCTTAGGAGCACCATGAAGGAGGGCAGTAGAGTATGTAAGAGGTCTGGATGATGACTTTGCACTTGTAACGTGTGTATGCACACACACATACTAAATACTACACAGACATAATTGTGCCTTCCAGATACCCCAACTTCTAGATACGCTCATTTTGCAGCTATATTGGAAGATTCAACTTCTTACAGTGTCTCTCTAGATGCTCTTGGGTTGCAATATGCTTACACGAAAATCTGAGCACTCTTAGGACATGCATGCCAATCCTATGCTGATCCTTTGATGATTTCAGGAACGTATTGCTTAGCTCTAAGCCAAGATCTAAGATCAACAGCTAGCTACTTGGTAAATATACAGAATGTAGCCTTAGTACTATATTAACTAATCATAGAGTAAAGAAATCACATACAAGGATATTTTACTGTCACCTACACTCATATAAATTATCCAAACTAAGATCCCCCACTAATTCTTTGAAAATATAAACTAACAGATAATCAAGACTACTATGACTACAAACACATAAGCATATGCACTAGACTCTAAGACGTATGTCAGTTACAATTACAAAATGAACCTGATGGCAAACCATCTTTTAAAATATAAAATATTTGTTTATACCCAGAGATTAATGCTATTCTCAACTTTATACAAACAAGTTTCTTTTTGCAGTGGGCAGTGATTAAGGCAGAAACTCATCACCTGGTCACGGTGCTGAGAGTGACCTTTGAGTGTTCAGATCTAAATGGGACCTCTTTTCACCACCCCTCCACTAAGGGTCAGTTAACATTAAAGAAGGAGAATAGAAAACAATTTAAGAGACAGAAGATGGGGAGGGATACTGTGAAATGTCTTCTGGACATGGTGTGGCTACTGCCTCATGAATTCAACAGCAGCTATGGTTATCTGCACAACATAGAGCCTGTCAACACTCCAGGATGGATCAGGGAAGAGACATATGAGGCAACCCTCTTATCTAAGGAGTTAATGGCTGCTAGGGGAGGATGAGCCATTTTTCCTTAGTCACTGGGAAGCTGCTGTCCATGCTCCAGTAACTAATACTATGCCCATGCACATGCAAACACCCCTTATTAAATTGTGTAGGTTACTGGGGGAAACAAACAACTCTGAAAGCAGGAGGGAATTACTAGGAAGAAGGGCTCCAGAGCGCCTGGGGGCGGGGCTAAGAGAGGGGGATGAAGGTGAACTTGATCAAATACATTAATTGTGAAGAATTAAAAAAAATGATTAAATAAATGAACATGACCATATGAACTTAACCTAAATGCATATCATGTCCTCAAATGAATAAATGTCTTGTTTACTTTTTATTTTTGAGACAGGGTTTCTCTGAGATATTGTTTTGTTTTGTTTTCTTGTTGTTTTTTTTTTTTTTTTTTTGATGAATAAATGTCTACAGACTCAATACTCACTGCATTTCAATTGTACCTTTTAGGCAATCCTAACCTATTTTTGTGTCAAATGATGACTAAATTCTGCAGTTTGATCTACTTTAGACTTAAAAGTACCTCACAACAGACCAAGGAAAAGACTAAGCAGAGATGTGGAAGATCAGTCAAGTTCTAATTCTGATTTCTACAGATGTATAAAAGCTCCCTAACCTGGGTATGACTACTGGTAGGCTGCCCAAGTTCCTATGGATGACCTTACAGCCATGCTCCGGGAGACTGCATGAACTGAAACTCAGTGGGGTGGAAAGAAGGGAGGGGGGAGGGAGGGAGGGAGGAAGGCAGGCAGGCAGAAGGTGTGAAGGAGGAATTTGGGGTTGATATGACTAAGATATATTGTATACATGTATGAAATTTTCTAAGAATAAAAAAAAATATTAAGTTCCTTTTTTAAAAAAATCCCTAACATTTCTATTCTTCAGATTTTTTCCTCTGAAAAAATGGGTAATGGTGTCTGTTCTATTACTCATGAGACAACAAAAACCCAAAATTTAAAAAACACAGGATACATATAAACCTGGCTACTCTTTAATGCGTAGACTTCCACATACCCCATTATCACTTTCTCTTAAGAAGAATTAAGGATACTGCATACAATCTTGCATTCAGACTCTGGAACTAACATTCATAAATAAATCATTACAAAATATCTCCTCAGGAAGAAAATAATTAAAAAAAAACCATGGCATTTAATTTGATATTACTGAATTTCAGTAAATTAAATGCAAAGGGTGACCTTTGTTGGCCTCTGTGTGAAATATTTTACCTCTATAAACTAGTCTAGAACTTGTGTAGGACAGTTAGGTGTGACTCCTACGTAAAGTATCAATTAGCACTATTTAGGGTGCTAGATGTCTATACTACTTTTCTAGATACAGTAGTACATCACTCATTAAAGGTTTACAACTTGCTTGCCCAAAAAATGCATATCTGATGCAATCATTTTCCATAGGTTGGTAAAATGATGCTAAGAAAGCGACTTTAGAGAGCAAATTTATTTTCAACTGGCCAGTTAATTATTTGTGTATGCATGCGCACATGCTGAAGATTGAACCCACCTAATCAGGACTTCACTGAACTACATTCCCAGCCTAAATATTATTAATACTGCTAAACTCCAAATTTGCAAGTATAGGAGATTTAATTCAACCTATAAGCTATTTATCAACCTTGTTCAATCTCTAAGTCTAGTTACCAGATAGCAATATGTTTCTGAAACTTATCTCATTATGATAATCCACTCCAAGAGCTTATGAATTCATCCCATATCTTTGGCTAGTGTTCTAATTTTACATGAATCTATTGTTGAAAAGTAGTTAACTGATATATTATACATTTTGAATCTGTAGTGCCATCTGGGAGGAATTTAAATGATTTCAATTATGTGTGCATATTATGCCAAAGCACAGGATACTACTTTTTTCCTAATGTTATATTTAAAGGCAGAGCTAGCTAATTTGCTGTATGAAAAAGGTTCCTTTATATAGCACAGTAACATTATGTGTCCTAACAATTATAAAGCCAGTACTGAATCTCAGCACAGCCACAGAAGACAGAGGATATATTACTCATTTCTTGACTAAAGACAGGGTCACATGAAGATAATCAAGTCCACTTACTTAGAAATCACATCTTAACCTTTCCCTTTTACCTAAGAAATGAAAACTGTCACTCAGAGACACAAAGTCACTTGCTTAAGTGACTAGTACTGGTGGCTGAGCCAGAAGAACCTAAGTACAATCCCTACATTCTTGAGATGGTTAAGAACATTCTGAACTTTTAGAGACCAAAATGACGACAAAACCATTACATTACAGATGAAAGCATCCTTATCTAAAATACTTGGAACTGGAAGTGTTTCAGATTTAAAACATTTTTTCATGTACATAATGAGGTACCTTGTGAGTGAAATTCATTTATGTTTTATATACATTTTAAACACAGTCTGAAGATAATTTTATACAAGATTTTTGGTCTGCCTGAATGTTGACTATGAGTCACCACATGTGGTAAGATGCATAATCTTCCATTTGTGGCATCATAGTGATACTTGAAAAAAAGTTTCAGTTTTTGAAGCATTTCATATTCCAAAATTCTTCATCAAGGATGTTCATTCTAAATTCATATTTTCCCATAAAGCTAATTCCTTCTTGAATCAAATTAGGTTCGGGATGCATCCTATAAATTATTCCCATAATAAAACTGGTGGAAGCATTGTTTTAAATATTAGACAAATTAACACTGCTAAGGTAATGACTGGTACTATTGTATGTCTCTACTGTTTCTGAAGCACATGTTCACAAACTTTAACACTTGTTTCCATAATACATCAATTAGAAAAGCAAGCATCTATTATATTAGATGTATTATGGGGGATACTTTTTTCAAATATAGAGTTTTTTTAAAGATCAATTTATTTGTTATGTATACAGTATTCTGCCTGCATGTATGCCTGCACGTCAGAGGAGGGCACCAGATCTCATTACAGATGGCTGTGAGCCACCATGTGGTTGCTGGGAATTGAACTCAGAACTTCTGGAAGAATATCTAGTGCTCTTAACCTGTGAGCCATCTCTCCAGCCCAGGGATACTTCTTTAATAAATATTTTAAGCAATAACTGACTTCTTAAAATTAAAATTACATTTTTGGTATATAAAAAGTAAGGCTCAGATTAATTCTGAGAGGCTTTATTCTTATATAATATAAATATAAATGTAATAGAAAACAAAGTTTATCAACAATTTCATGACTGTTCTCAAATTTACTGCAGAGCTCACTGTTTACATAATTTTTAGTAAGAGAACCAAATTCCTCAAATATGTTTATTGTAGTATTCAAGTGGATATGGAAGACTACAGTATGGACCACTTTCAGCAACTTAGATCAATAGATATGCACAAAATGCTTAATGACTGTGGATCTCAAAACCTATTAAATGAGCAATCAGGCTGTGGATAAAGCTCACTGGTAACAAGCTTGCTTAGCACGTAAAGATCCTAGGTTTGATTCTTAGCACTGCAAAAACAAAAGCCAACAAGGAAACATACACATGCACACACAAAGGGTTGGGGGAACAGGAGGGAGGAAAATGACTAACTTCTTTTACTAAATAAACTGAGTCAGCAAAAGAAAGGTCCCTTCTATTACCGTTCCCATTCCTACATGTATATCCTTTGAGTGATCTAGGGTGTGTAGGATAGTTAGGTAGTAGGTTTCTAGAAGTTTGTAAGGTGTATTAAAAGGTATTGTGGACAAGGGTGTATCTCAGTGTTAGGCATGCCTGTCTAGCATATGTGACCTAGTGGTCCTACCTCCCCACCACTGCAAAATCAACCAAACCACCAGACCACTCCCTTCAACACTCTTTCCCTAGAGCAGTGGTTCTCAGCCCTCCTAATGCTGTGACCCTTGTACACAGTTCCTCATGTTGTGGTGACCCCCAACCATCAAATTATTTTCGTTGCTACTTCATAACTATAATTTTGCTGTTATGAATCGTAATGCAAATACTGTGTTTTCTGATGGTCTTAGGCTACTCCTGTGAAAAGGCCATTTGACCCAAGGGGTCACTACCCACAGGTTGAGTACCCCTGCCCTAGCACTATATTTGTTTCCTTTTTTTTTTTTTTTTTTTTAAAACAGGCCAGAAGAGGGCACCAGATCTCATTACAGATGGTTGTGAGCCACCATGTGGTTGCTGGGAATTGAACTCAGGACCTCTGGAAGAGCAGTCAACGCTCCTAACCTCTGAGCCATCTCTCCAGCCCCCCCCCTTTTTTTTATTTTATAGTACATAGGTTTAGTCATAAAATAAATATTTCAATGATATAGTCATATAGGAAAAATTTTTATTTGTTTACAAATATCAGTGTATAAGCTTGAATCCTTCAATTCACTTCCTGATTTCCTCTGATTTAATAGATATGAATTTTCTTCCTATATATTATGAAGTATCCATCAAATCTTTATTTGTATAGTAATACCAATTAAATAAAAGGGGAACCCAGACATTTTTACTATAGCTTTTATTATTACTGTATGAAGGCTCATTTGTAGAAGAATCAATTTAAGACCTCGTGCAGCCAAGTAATTCTTTGTACAGGATGCTCATAAATCAAATACAATGCCATTATCTTCCAAAAGGTGACCTAATATTCCTTGTAGATAATAAAACTTATACATTTTTAAATAAACAGAAACTATCAACAAAGAGATAGACATGAATTGCTAGTTATAGACATTTCTTCAGAAGATTTAACATCTGCCTCACAACATCCCTGTGAGGTAGGGAGGTGGATTCATGACAACAATCTCACATGTGCCAAGATCACATGTAGAAAAGTTGCTCTATTTGTTAAGTTTCAAAACAAATAACATCCATGAATCAGTTCTATTTAAAAGTCCAAGAAAACCAGGTTGTTGTTTTTTCCTTCCTCCATCAAAGGCTTTTCAGTCTTCTGAAAATTGTTGAAGCAAGTATCATGGCATTTTCCAAAGTTCTAACCATGAAGTATCTGCCAAAGTCCCTCTCTTCTTTCTCTAGATGGCGGCAGCTTGGTTGTCCTCTCCACAGACTTCAAGCAGGCGTCTTCTTTAAAAGAACTACTTTCTTTGCACTCTTCAACGTTAAAATTGCACACCTGGGTCTCTTGAAACTGTTGTGCTTCTTCCAGGAGCTTCTCTCAGTCGGGATCATTTGTATCGTTCTCTTAGAATCACTGCAGATGCTCTTCTTCCAAGGAAAATAGTGACGTCACTAAGTTAAAAAATAAGCAAGGCCAGAGAAGTTCTCCAGCAAGGAAAATTGGCTGTCTTCACGGCAGGGAAAAAAAAATCCATCTTGGAGAACTGATTTTTTTTTAACTTGAAAAAAAAAAAAAAACCCAAAAAAACCAAAAACAAAAACAAAAACCCATCACTATCCAGTAAGTATAGGATGAAAGGGAAGAGTCCAACTTTTCCATAAAAAGAAAAAAAATTCAAGTAGAATTTTTTTTAAAAAAAAGTGGCAGTAGGAGAAAAAGATAGGAATCTATCTAGATATGTGATATTTTGTATTTATTTCTCACTGCCCAATAAATCTTTCTCCTGCAAAACTCTAATATGCTCCTCTGTCTAGTATGAGTTCAGGGTGTGACTCCTGGCAGGTCCTGTACGTGATAAGGTTCCTAAAATCCCATTAAAGATCCTTCTTTCTTTGTCATGGAACCTAAGACTTTGTGGCCACATATAATCATATGACAAAACAGTTAATACCTCTTGAAAGAGGTACGACTACCAGCTGGGGGTGGTGGTGAACACCTGTAATTCCAGCCCTTGGGAAGCTAAGGCAAGAAGAAAGTTCAAGATCAGTCTGAGCTACATTGCCAGACCCCATCTCACAAAACAAAGCAAAACAAAACAAAGCAAAGCAAAGCAAAGCAAAGCAAAGCAAAGCCAAGCAAAGGGCATATACAGCAGCAGTGTGCTTGGACTTAGACAACACACATGATCTGTTTCATTACATAAGTTAGCAAATTAATACTATTTATTCTCTGTATTGGACAGAGGAGTACTGTATTTTGTAGAACATGAGAAAGTCCTTACTTGGTTTCTTTAATAGTAATTTAGATTACAAGTAAGCATATCCTAAAAAAATTTAGCTACAAAAATATATTAAGCCACAGGATCAAATAAGTTTTCTAAAAACACATTTTCTAACAAGCACTACCATTAACCTGACATTTATAGACACCAAAGTTATTACCTTGGATTAAGAAAGCATTTTGCAGAACTATTTAAGGTTGCAGTTTAAGAGTGTCATGGACTACTTTTATTGTTGAAAATTTAAACAAACCCCTTTGGTGTCTCAGGTAGATGGGAGTAAAAGATTTTAACATTAATTTCTTCAGGACTTCCTATTCCACTAAGCACGCAAAGCTTTTAAAATGTCCTATGAGATAACCATAGCATTGCTGCATTGCTTGAAGATAAATGCAGAAGTTTACTAAACTCTTTAAAATGTCTGTGCTCCAAAACACAAACCCTCCAAAGCAAACGGGGTGGAGCACTGTCAAAAAAAAGTATTGATCATAGACGTGATCATGTAAAACAACCAGCTGACAGTGCAATAAGAAAAAAGCCATTTGTAGAGCAATAATTATACTAGAAATCAATGATCTGAAATGTAACTTTAATATTCAAAACAATACACCTTAAAAATTAGGAAGCACGTGAACTCTACTCATAGTCTCTCTATATAATGATACTTCCTATATGATGAAGAGAGAAAAAAGACAGGAAATCTCCACATTTGAATACAGTAAAAGTATGCCCAGTGTTATGTTCTTTAAAAATATTAGTATTTTTATAAGAATTTTTCCTATCAAGTTTTTTTTTCCTTTGAAATATCCCATGGATATTGCTGACTTTGCTAATACATAAAATAGTAAAACCATCACATTATGGGGGCATAAGAGAAGAAATCACTAACAGGAATTAGTATGATGGAAAAATGCTAACAATCTAGGAATACAGGGGAACTTGCTAGTCCTGATAAACAGTATCTACAAAAACTGCACAGTTGACCATGGTAAAAGATTCTGAATGTAAAAGATCCCACTGTTCTTCGTACTTAATACTGTACTAGGTAGGGCTATTAGCCAGGAAACTGAAAATCAAGGCACCTAGACAGAAAATAATACAGTAAAGCTATATCAATTGGCAGAAAACTTAATTTTATCCATAAAAAAATCCTAAGGGATCCACTTTAAAACTACTAAGATTGATACTTTAATTTTAATAAATCCTTATCAGAATCCCAAACAGTTTCTCTGTAGAAATGTAGAGGGAATTTCTATAGAATAAACTTTGCTTAGAAATTTTAAGGACTCAAGCCAGGCGGTGGTGAAGCACGCCTTTAATCCCAGAACTTGGGAGGCAGAGGCAGGTGGATCTCTGAGTTCAAGGCTAGTCTGGTCTACAGAGAGAGTTCCAGGACAGACTCCAAAGCTACACAGAGAAACCCTGTCTTAAAAAACCAAAAAGGAAAAAGGAAAAAAAAAAAGAAGAAATTTTAGGGACTTAAGAGTCAACCTTTAAAGAGAAGAAAAAGGCTATAAAATCATATTTCCCAATTTTAAAGATTAATCCAAAGCTAAAATAATGAAGGCAATGTAGTACTGGTATAAGGATAGAACTTATCAACGGGCCAGAACTGAGAGCCCAGAAATAAATTTCCATTTTTATGATCTTTGTTCAGAATGCAAAGATATTTTCAATGGAGAAGGAATGGCCTTAAAAAAAAAAGTAGTACTGAGAAAAGTAGATAATCACATAAAAGGAAAAAAAACAAGTCTCTACCTCATATCATATGCGAAAAATGGATCAGGGATTAAAACTGAAGAGCTGAAAACTCAGGAAAAAATATGTGTTGCAAATCTTTTGACCTCAGACGAGTCAGTGATGTCTTAACATAACATCAAAAACACAAGCAACTAAAGAAAAAATATAAATAAATCAAAAATAAAAAAATGTTAAAACTTTTTTTAACGTATTTATTTATTATGTATACAGTGTTCTGCCTGCAAGTGTCCCTGCACGCCAGAAGAGGGCACCAAATCTCATTATAGATGGTTGCGAGTCACCATGTGGTTGTTGGGAATTGAACCAGGGTCCTCTGAAAGAGCAGCCAGTGCTCTTAACCACCGAGCCATCTTTCCAGCCCCTGTTAAAACTTTTATACTGCAAAGCACTTCCAAAAAAAAAAAGACAACCTACTGAATTAGAGAAACCATTTGCAAATCATTTACATGATAAAAGTTTAATATCTAGAATATATAAAGGACTCCCACAAATCAAAAATAAAGAGACAAATCTCAACTGAAACTGGGTAAAGGATCTGAGTAGCAGTTCTCTGAAGATATACAAGTGGTCTATAGGCATATCAAAAGATGCCATTAGGGAAACCAAATCACAACCAAATACAAGTTCATCCAGGAGGATGGCGCTCACAAAAAAGATGAGGGAAAAGGGTGCTGCTCAGTGCAGAGCGCTGACTCAACACACTCGGGGCTCTGGGTTCAAAGCCAGCTGCAGGAGGGTTGAGGGAGACCAACGATAAAAAGTTCTGGTGCTATGTAAAGAAAAGAACCCTTATACTCTAGTGAAGGAAGTGCAAATTGGTGCAGCTGCTTGCCACAACAGTCTGGCGATTCCTCTAAAGCATTGCCACTGAATGAACGTATGACTCAGTGCATATTATATGAGTTCTTATACATGGAACGTACAGAATAGAGAAACCCACACAGGCAGAATAGATTCACGATTGTGTAGTGTTGGAGATGAAGGAGAATATGTATATGTAGGCAAAGGAGGAAATTCCTGATGGGTACAGGTTTGTTTTTATCTTGGTCAAGGGGCAGGCATGGTGAAAACTCATTAATAGTTAAGGTTGTAGAATTATGTGAATATATTAAAACTACTGAATTGTATGTTTTAATATGTGAATAGTAAATAGCATATTAAGTATTGTTTAGCATGTGAATTATTTCTCTAAAAAGCTGCCATTAAAAATAGTCAAGGGAGCCCGGCAATGCTGGCACATGCCTTTAATCCCAGCACTCGGGAGGCAGAGGCAGGCGGATCTCTTTTGAGTCTGAGGCCAGCCTGGTCTACAGAGTGAGTTCCAGGACAGTCAGGGTTGCACACAGAAATCCTGTCTCAAAAAACCAAAATACATAAATAAACAAACAAACAAACAAACAAATAGTAAAGGGAATATTAACAGTCTTTAGTTAGAATTATGATATTAAGCTGATTATTCTTCAAATATGTAACTTTTTAAAAAAAGATTTATTTATTTATTATGTACACAGAAGAGGGCACCAGATCTCATTACAGATGGACGTGAGCCACCATGTGGGTGCTGGGAATTGAACTCAGGACCTCTGGAAGAGCAGTCAGTGCTCTTAACCACTGAGCCATCTCTCCAGCCCCCAAATATGTAACTTTGCTAGTTCTACTAAACATATGTGTTTGTTTATGTTAATGAACAACTTGAATCACTTTGATGTACCTTGTTCTATTATCTCAGTTAAGAGCAGGAATAGCAAAAAGCCATTTATTTGTTCAAAAAAAACTATTCATTATTTACTGTTTATCTAAAATAAGTAGAAATATATGAGAGACAGCTAGAAATTCAAGTCAATGAGGCCTAGTTTGGAAGTTGAGAATTCCCGAATAGGGAGTTAAACATGCAGAGGCCAACATGTAAGTTGAACCACAATAAAAATCAGGAGGGTGAGTGTTTGAAAAGTGACACTCTCTTATAGTTTACACAGAGAGAACTCCCTTGGCCAGGTTAGACGCTAATGACCCAAATTTCTGGAGAGCTTTCTGATGCAATCCAGACATTTAGCAGATAAGGTTAAGAACACTCTGATTCTGTTTCTACTTTTGTAAAATGAAGTGATTTCTTTCTTTTTTTTAAAGATTTATTTATTTGTTTGTTTGTTTGTTTGTTTACGTATTTATTTATGTGTGAGTGTTCTGTCTTCCTGTACATCTTCATGACAGAAGAGAGCATCAGATCCCATTGTAAATGGTTCTGAGCCACCATGTGGTTGCTGGGAATTGAACTCAGGACCTCTGGAAGAGCAGCCAGTGCTCTTAACCACTGAGCCATCTCTCCAGCCCATGAAGTGATTTCTGAACTGCACAATGGTCAAAGTTCCTTCTATCTCCAAAGTCTTACTATTTTTAAACTTCAATTTAGTAAAAGTCATAAAAATGAACATACTGGTCAACCTGCTAAACTGTAATGGCAAATGGCAAACTGACATGAAGGAACACAGTGTGTAGTCGTTTCAATAGTTTTCATAGCCACACTTTCGATACTCCACAGCAAGGCAGTCACTGGGGCAGACTTTCAACACTCTTTAGCAAACTGTCATTTTATTTTCATGTGAAGTGTGAGTTTAATGTCTGAAACAAGCATTTGCCTGACTTTACAGGTTAGTTTCAAAGGTCTGGAAGAAGTCAGCTGTCACTAGATAACACCCCTCTGGCTTCACTTGTAAAAACTTCAGTAGTTTACACACTCCATTTAACCTCATCACTCTTTACGATCACCCATATCACAAATTTCACTATGTATGTGGCTTGTCTGCCTCTCTCTACGTTTGTTATGTTTTGGTCTCAACCCTTAATACTCTTAAAAGTAAAATCAAATTAGAAATCAAAGCATTTTCCTTATGTACCAGAGCAGACCTGTCCAAATCATAAACCTCTCTCCAATGGAATCCACACAATGGTTTTTAAAAGTCCTCCAAGGGAAGAGATCACAGTCTACACCAATCTCATCCATGGCCAGGTACCACATAGCTAACTCCAGCTAGACAGCTGTAGAAAGAAGCTGACAGCCACTGGAGATGAATGACTCCATACCCTCCTTCATTAACAGGAACAGCTGGAAAGGGGAGACAAGGGACTAACCTATACTGGAAGTAGCTTAGAAATGTCTGGGTCTCACAGAATCATTTCTTCTTATAAATAACCTATACTGAGTGATAATGCCTCACAAAAGACTTTAGCAGTTTTTAACATTTCCACAAAATCTTGGATGACTTCAGAAGAAAATGAAAAGTAGTTTTGCAAAAATTTAAGACAAAATATCAGGTATATCTATTCAGAAAACGACTTAACAATCTTGGTCGATAAACTATATTCTTTGTTGCATTTTATTTTAAAAGACATAAATTGCTTCTCAATTTGCAGAGAATGTAGATCAGTATTTAAGCAGCAAATTAACAAGATGGCACTTGTTATAAAATGCCACCCTTTCACAATTATGGTAAAGTAAATTCTGTATCTCTAAATTGCTGAGTTATGATCATAAGTTTTCTAAGCTTTCATATTAATTCTGAAAAATCTAGCATAATTTTTGAGGTTTGACAATGCAAAGTCACAACTATAGCAGTTAAGGGAACTGTACAATGTAAAATTTTTGCCTATAATTTTATCAGTGATAAAAATCACTTCTTATTAAGTTAAATCCCAGCTTTATAGATTTATCTAAACAAAAATTATCTACAGCTGTTATTTTTACTTTAGCTACTAACTACAACCTTCTAAGTTCTGTTTACTACTTTAAAAGGAAGGAGATGTATGCCAGATGTACATAGCATATGGTAAGTTAGACCCTTTTGAGACAAGGTCCCACTATGGAACCCTGGCTGGCCTAGAACCCATGGAGCTCTATTTGCCCCGTCTCCTGAGGATTAAAGGCGTGTGCCAACATGCCAGGCAGTGCTTAGGCTTCATAACACTAGTCACTTTTTTCTGTTGTAACATCTGCAAATAAGTACAAACTGTATCTAATTTATAAAAAGTACATTCTGGTATACTTTAGCTCACTTAAATATAAATAATTTTTTAAAAACTGGTTAAAATGTTACCTAAAATACAGAAATTGCAGAAAAATCTCTAGGTATAATTTCAATTCTAGTCCCTTTCTGAAACTTAGATAATAGATATAAATGGAGTGGATCAACCCAGGTGTTTACTATTATACTGTTTTATAGCAAAAAGCAATATACTAGAAAGTATTTCTGCATACACCTTTTAATGAGTTGTTGCAAACACACAAGAAGTGGCAGGGAAATCTCTAACAGAATAGAAGATACATGCAGTACCCCCAAAATGCATAAAGTCCAGCAGCACCATAGGAATGTATTATCCAAACGTTAGAAGACTCCAAATATAATCAGTGCTTGAAAAAGCCTATTTTCCATTACAGTAGCCAAACTTATCAAAAATTGTCAGTACAAAAATAGCTTCACAAACTGCTGATATAAGTTCTGAACTCTCCAAAAGATTATAGCAGTTATTTACCAATATAATACTGCATCTCTGAGAACCAAAGTTATAATTAACAAAATAAAAAATTTTAATTTTCAGTAGTATATTTCAGTATCACATTCCAACAGCACTTCAAGAATATAAAACTAACTACTTCTGAGAGAATTTAGGTTGTCTTAAATCTTATTTAAAAAATCTAAACACTTATTGTAAGAGATAACACATTCTAGAATTCCAAACAAATGACACCAGGAAGCAAACCATTACCTTGAATGAGAGTGGGAAACTTTTGTACACGCGTCCATACAAGTTAGTCTATTAGGGTCTAAACGCATTTTAGTTACCAGCTAGTTTAAGACTACGGTCTCAAATTACACCCTCAAAAGTCACTTCAGTTTGTCAATGAGTTTTTGTTCAATCCCAAAAGGATATTATCATTTAAGTTAAAAATAATTATAAAGAAAAAAGCAATTTAGAAAAGATGTAATAACATACCCTCAAAGTAATTAGTAAACATTCACCCTCACGTTTTCCTGTTTTACATCTCCTAAGCTTTTGAAAGCATTTAAAGTAGACCAAAGAGTGTTCACTCTTCAAAACATATTCGATTAGACTATTTTTGCATAGTTTATGAAAGGGACACAAAACAGTCCTATAGCACTTGACTAAAGAGTACATAAGAGCCCATATGCTTACACTTTAATTTAGCAGTATAGGTTTTAAAATTCAAAGAAAGTAGTAAATAATTCAAGGTAAGGCATTATGCCACTGAATTAGGGAAGATAAAACTGTCACAGCTTAGTTATATTTCCTTAAAAGTTCAAGATAATTTTAAGAAACTATTGTGGATGAAATTATGGATCTAGGATTTGCTTTTAAAATAATACAATAGAGGCTGAAAAGTTGGCTCAGTGCTTAAAAGCACTTGCTCTTGTAGAAGATCAAGGTTCAGATACCAGCACCCACATAGTGGCTCACAACCATCTGTAACTCCAGTTCTAGGGGATCTGACACCCTCTTCTGGCTTCTTTGGGCACCAGGCATGGGCATGCCTGCATGCAAAACACCCATACACATGAAATTTTTTTTAAATTATTATGTATGCATTATGACATGTATACCTATATACATACTAGGGCAGGGTCAGAAGAACTGAGCTGTCAAATCAAAGTGATTACTAATGAGCAACTGGACCTAGGACACATAAACTAAATTTTAGGATTTAGTTTTCTCATAAGCCAAAGGCATATGCTTTCAAACTATGATGCTTCACATTGTAATTCAGCATGCACATATGTATGCGTAACACTGAAACACTACAGTCAGCTTTATTGATGTCTGCTACTTATCTTCTTTTTCAGAAGCCATGAAAGACCTATTAAGTTGATTTGAAACTACCATCGTTTGGGAAATCTTCAATAATACCTTCTCTGAGGTCTTCTATCTTTTTGACAATCAGGAATTCTTGCAGTAACTGTAAATAATCTACCTCCCATGAAAATCTTTATTTCAATCAAGGAAGTAGATGAATCCTGAATCATGTATCATTGAATTCAAAGGAATACATTTATAAAATCCTATAGCTGGGAATTCTTAAAATAATAAGAAAAACTGTATGATTATAAAATGCCTTCAACAGAATTGTAAGGTTAAACTGATCTCCTAGGTTTCTATTTAGAACACTGTCAATCCCCCATGACAAGTCATGGGTCACAGAAGTATCTTCAAGGTAAAAGTGATTTCTAACAGACACTCAAGAACACAGGAAAAGAGTCATTAGATGGGGACCAGTTCTAGGGAAGTAACATCAATATTAAGGATTAGGAAAACAATAAACATTTAGGAAATTTTAAGTGTATAAACTAGAAGGAGCTTCTACAAATGTTAAATTTAAAAGTTCTTATTTCTAAATGCCACAGTATTCAGTACAGATGGTTCAATTTAGGTGTTAAATTAACTATATAATTACGACCAGTGCAGTTCAGTCTTTTAAATGGAAAGGTTAAATATTACTTGAAAGAAAGGAAGTTTTTCCTTTCCTTAATGCAGTTAAAATATTTTAAAATCATCCTACAATATCATTCTTTATAATTAAATAATGTAATTTTTGTAATGCTATCAAAGAATTGCAGTCTTGTTAAAAGACTGCTCACTAAATCAACATGAATGTATGGTAGTCAGATTGAGGGAATGAGGGTTTCCTGAGTTCAGCTCTCTGTATAGCTAGAGAAAAAAAGCACTTGCATTTACAGTAATTCAAATCATGAACAACTTACTTCAAAATATTTTACTATTACATGTAGAGTTGGTATTAGAGCATCCTTACATTCAAAATATCCCATTTAGTCTTAAAAATCACGCCTGATTTCCTTCCTCCTCAGCCTGATAAGATTACTCAGTGCTTGTCTAATATGTTTAATCCTATGCATCTATTACTTGATACAGTTAAATGAAAATTAAAATTCACTTAGGACAGCTTGAAATATGTCACTTTGTAACTCCCTCAGCCCCCCCCACTCCCCGGCCCCCAAGACAGGGTTTCTCTGTGTAGCTTTGGAGCCTGTCCTGGAACTCACTCTGTTGCCCAGGCTGGCCTCGAACTCACAGAGATCCGCCTGCCTCTACCTCCCAAGTGCTGGGACTAAAGGCGTGTGCCACCACTGCCCTGGCTTTCACTTTGCAACTCTTAATCTGTAAAAAAATTTAATTTTCTAAAACTTGGTCCCTCCAAAACAATGTGCAGTAAAATAAAACTATTTTCTTAATTTTATATAAACTAATATTCAGTTAAGAGTAAAAATTAATGTTAAGGCAGATTACAGATAAAAAAAAATTTCAATAGTACCATTTCACATTCCTCTTTACAGTCTAATAATAACACAGTGTGGCCAATAATTAATGTAACTAGCTTATAACACATTTAGAACACACTGTATCTTTTAGACTACAGAATTCTTTTAAAAATTCAGAAGCAATTCAAGCTTTTCTTCTGTTGGTACACAAAACAGTCTGTCATTACTTTTCACAGGCTCAAGCCTGATATCTACTGTCGTCTGTGAAACTGTGGTATGACACCTCTAGGACTACAGTAAAGCTTCACTTTAAAGTAGGAATCCTATTGCTTCTAATTACAATGTATAATTCTTAAGTTACACACATGAAAACAGAAAACTAGGTAACAAAAGGGGTCTTCAAAAATAGAAGAGATTTTCCCAGCACTCAGGAGGCAGAGGCAGAGGCAGGTGGATCTCTGTGTGTTCAAGGCCTGCCCAGTCTACAGAACAAGTTCCAGGACAGCCAGGGCTGTTACACAGAGAAACCCTGTCTTGGAGAAAAAAAAAGCCCCCTAAAAGGGGATTTATGTTTTGTTTCACTGAAAAAGTTTCTCGTATAATTAACTCAATATCCCTTTTTCCACACAGATAATGAAAATATTCATTCAATCAATTTGAGCAACCAAAATCAACAAATTAATTAAAGAAGTCTGACCTGGGCTTTCCACTCAAGAGTTTCTGAATCAAATAAGCCTCTATATTTGCACATCCTACTGGATCATGATTGCCGAGGTGAAAGTGTACCTATGTGAGAACGGCAGCGCATTCTGATATTTGCACATCCTACTGAATCATGATTGCCGAGTTGAACGTGTACCTATGTGAGAACGGCAGCGCATTCTGAGCTGGCTCAGCCCTTGGCTCCGAGTTCTGGGTCACATCCGGCGTCCTTTCATCGTCCGTGCCATTGATGCTTTCTGGGGTTAAAGGAGACTGAAGGTCTCCTCCTGCGGACTCCTTTAAACAAAAGAAGAGAGAAAAGAGAGTAAGAGATTGCTTTAAAAAGTGTTACACTTTTGTTCAAGCACACAATGTCATCTAAATGAAGTCCTTGTGATAAAATCAAATAGCTACTAAAATTTGAATTAGATTAAAAAAAGATAATTATTTTTTCAGGAAAGCAACTCATAAGAAAATTAACCAAAATATAATATAATTTAAAACTATAAAGATAACAATTTAGAAATGTAATTTTAAAAACGTGAAAATATTTGGGTTAATAAAAGTAACCAAGTGAAATTAATGATATTCATAAAATTACTCTAGAATGAAAAAATGGCAGCTGGGCAGGGTGGTGTTTGTCTACAATCCCAGCACTCAAGAGGATGAGGCAGGAGGATAGTATGCTTAAGGCCAGCCTGAGTATCACAGTGAGACAGTGTCTCAGAAAAACAAAACATCACCACCTCTGGAGTAAGGCAGTGTGGGAGGCACTGGTAGCTCCATCCTTCCTCACCAGACTCTGTACTAATTCAAATAATGCCTGAAATGAAATTTCTTTAGTTTCATCCTTTTTAGCTAAACTAAAACAGGCCCTTTATTATTTAACAAACATTCATGAAAGACTCATTCCACCTCATTCTTTCATACTTCAATAAAATTTTCAATACCTCTCTCTTCTGTGCAGAAGTCTGAGAGGAAAATCTGGGGAGAAACTTGATGACTGTCATACACACAGAAGATGGAGTTGAGATGCCAGGCAAGCACCCTGTCATCCTCTGGTGTCAATTATTCCCCATACTGTCACCATTCGGGCCACCATCTCTGGAACCCCAGCTTCTGGCAACTGTAACAGTCCTTACACAGGGCACAGTTCTGCCCGGCATGTAGCAAGGCATGGGTTTCCTCTGCTCCTATCTGACAGGGGTTACCGTTCCTTTAAGACACTGCTTCTCTGACTGCCGAAACTCAGACCTCTCATGGAGGGTTTTCACAGAGTTCTAAATATAAAGTCTAGCAGATTAACAAGCTTTTCATTATGTTAAAAGCATTTTACAATTTTATATCAATATTAAGGATTAGCAAAGCAGTAAGCATTTAGAAACAATCCCGTCCCTGTCCCCCTCCCCCCCCCCCCCGCCCCCCGCGCAAAAAAAAAAAGAAAAGAAAAGAAATCCTGGGGAAAAAAAGGAATTGGAAAGAAAAAGAAAATCTGAGTCTGAATAACCCATCTATTTTTTTAAAAGATTTATTCTCTAGTTCATGTGTAGGTATGTGTGTTTGTGAGTGTATGCACGTACCCACAGAGGCCAGAAGAGTGCAGAGTGCTGGATCCCCTGGAGCTGAAGTTACTTGGGGTTGTAAGCTCCCTGACATAGGTGCTGGAAACTGAACTCTGGTCCTTTGTAAAAACAAGTACTCTTAACTGCTGAGCCATCTTTCCAACCCCTAAGTAATACTGTAAGATGTACTAACTGATTGAACGGGTTAATCTTCACTCTGCTTACATACTTTGTACCCAGTAACTGCATTAAACGCCTAACAGGAGCCAGTTGTATTTACCTTCAAGATTGTTTATGCCAACTGTATTTACATAATTAATAACTGGATTAAATATTATGTAAATTAATCAATTTAGAATGCTAAACTATAGTAGTTATTTTAATTAAAAGCAAATGAAATGCTTTAAAATGTCTGAAAAGTGAATGGCTATAAAGTAAAATAAAATTCACAGGTGAATTAAGCACATATAATACACTATGTATTTTTACATACTATCATACCAGATATCAGAGAAAAGATATAAAAATAGAATATTCTGATATCTTTGCAAGTGCCAAGCTTTAGTTCTATTTAACAACCTTGAATTCATCTCCCTCTGCCTCCTGACTTCAGATGCAATGTGACCAGCAGCCTCACCTTCTCTGACATAGTGAACATATATCCCTTTGAATTGCAAGCCCAAATAAACGCACCCATAAAAACAAAAACAAAACAAAGCAAAAAACCAAACTCAAAACTCAAGAAAATGTGTAGAGGGCAAAAAGGTCCTGTGTACACAGATAAGCACTGGAGAAACCAGGAAAATTAAACACACACCTGATCTCCCCTGCTCTCTCCAAAGGGAGAAGATATTTGGCCGTTCTCCCAGAATGTGGGAAAATGTAGTTTATAACCTGGAAATCCTTTGCTACCTGCTGAGCCAGTCTCTGCCCATATCACTCAGAACATTATGTTTGTTAATCCCAGACCCTTTCCCCCTAAATCTTGAGCATTGCTTCTAGGCCATAAAACTTTTCCTTGTAAGAGATGTCATTTGTACTTTACAAGAGCCTAAATGTCATCTTAGGGCCAGGCCAGCCCTGACACCTACAGGCATTGTGCTTACTCAGTCACTCTCCCTAGATCCTTATCTTGGGCACTGTTTCTGAGTCAAGAGAACCCATTTCAGGGAAGAAGCCATATATGTACTTTGTAAAGAGCTTCATGGTAAACATATCTTTAAGCTTGGCTGAACTCAAGGGGAAGAGTTGTTATCTGGAAACTTTATCCAAAATTGCACTGTGCTTAAATATGGCAAAAATATACAAGCTATATCTGAATATATCAGACTCCAAGAAATCTTGGCCCCGCACCAGTTACCTAAATCAGGGTGAACCGAGTTTCAGTCTTCCCTCAGCAGGCTCATTTCCCTGCCTGCTTTACAGCCTGCAGAGACCTCCCACAACAACTAACTGTTAGTATCGTCGGTCTGTTAGATTGTCAAAACATAGAAAAGAAAGGTAGGATTCAAGTCAACAACATATTCAAAGGTTTTAGATTAAAATATTGGAGAATTAAAATTACTGAATGTAAACATAAAAATTTTAAGAATCCTTTAAAATGTTTTCCTCACATTTCCCCCCCAATAATGGGGATTGAATCTAGGGCCTCCTGTACATTAAGCAGACACTATATCACTGAGCTCAACCCTGTTTTTTACTTACTGTTACGTTAAGACAGGATCTTATTTATTTGTCTGGAATGGCTCTAAATTCAGTGTGTAGCCCAGGCATACTTTACAATCCTCTTGTCTCAACCTCCAGAGTACTTGGGATCACAGACCTGTTTAAGCATTAGCTCTCTTTTTTGATTAATAGACCAACTATTGGTTTTGATTCCAAGAGACAAAAAGAGCCTGTACCCTACAGTCCCAATCTGTTCCACTCCCTTTTTACTGTTCTAGACTTCACCTAGACTTATTATAGCCTATACAGACTTGACTGACAGTTACAGTGCTACATTGACAGGCTCATGCTAACTTTAACACTCTCTATCTCAGCCAGGAGTATACATTGCCTTAGTTCAAGAGTAACTTCTGTCTAAATGCAAGACTCCTTTTAGTTCAGGGTCTTAAGGTAGATGTAATGACTTGTCTACAGCATTCCTTACATAAGACCAATCACATCAGTATCTCCTGAAAAGAAAGCAGAAATACAAATATCTGGGCTCCATCTTAGACTTATTAAATAAGAAACTATAGTGTGCTTTAATAAGTTTCCAAAAGAATTCTGATGCATGTTGTGCTGGTTGTTTTTTGCCAACTTAACACAAACTAGTCATCTGAGAAGATGGGATCTCAATTAAGGAATTACCTCTATCAGACTGGCCTGAAGGCAAGCCTGTGAGGCATTTTCTTGACGAATAATTGATGTAGGAGGGCCCAACCCACTGTGGGCAGTGCCAAATCTAAGCAGATGGTCCTGTGTTATGTAAGAAAGCAAGTTGAGGGGGCTGGAGAGGTGACTCAGTGGTTAAGAGCACTGGCTGCTCTTCCAGAGGTCCTGAGTTCAATTCCCAGCAACCACATGGTGGCTTACAACCATCTATAATGGGATCTGATCCCTCTTCTGTCATACAGGTGTACATGCAACTTGTATAAATGAATAAAGAAAGCAAGCTGAGCAGGTCATGAGGAGCAGGCCAATAAGCAGAGCTCTTCCATGGCTTCTGCTTCAGCTCCTGCCTCCAGGTTCTTTCCTGTTTGAGTTCCCGCCTTGGCTTCCCTCAACAGACTGTGACCTGGGATATGTAACCAAATAAACCCTCTCCTCCTCAAGTTGCTTTTGGTCATGGTTTTACCAAAGCAACAGAAACCCAAAGCCACTATGCCACCAAAGGCATCTATGTTTTCCTAACAAGTATTATGTGCCAGGCACTGTTTAAAGACTTTATAATTATTATTCTCACCATTACAATCACACTCACTCAACAACAACAGGTGTCTATATTTCCTAAGGATTTACTATATATAAGCATTTTCTAATCCTTATTGAAGTCTCACAATAACCCTGAGAATATGTGGGTCTTATTCCCATTTTTTTATGTCCGACTTCCACCCCCAGTTACTCACCTAATTCACAAAGCTAATAAAGGTTAGTGCCAAAATTCAAGCCCAGCTCTAGAGCACACATTGTTCATAACCATAAGTTGCCATTATCCTTATCACACTCACCTCTCTCAATAAAGTGATGTAATACTTATGCTAAGATGTATAAACACTCGAGTTAAACAACTTCTCTAGTCACAGAAAAAAAAACATTTAAGTTTGTCTGGCTTGAAAATGCTTATGGTTTTGTGTTTTAATTTAATTTATTGTTTGTTGTGTATTTGTTGAGGTAGAAGGAGAAGGGAGGTTCAGAGAAGCAGAGGGAGGGGATAAGGAAGAGAAGGGGCACATGAGTGTTACAGTGGGAGGCGTTAGGGTCAAGAGCGGGGTCTCTCCTTCCACCATGTGGTTCTGGGCATCAGGTTTAGGTTACAGGCTTGCACAGCAAGGGATTACATGCTGAGCCGTCGTGTGCTCCCATCTCACTTTCTGTAGTGCTGGGCATCCAACCTAGAGTCTGGTATGCAGGTCGTCTCTCTATCACTGAGCTATATCCCCATCCCATGTCTCAAATCTTCTTAACTGAAGTAGTGTACCTCCTCAAGTAAAAAGAAGGATGTCGACTCTCTACTATCACCAGTTATTCAATTTAAATTATTCCACTCAAACAAAAGAGAAACATTGTTTGTGGTTGTCACAAATGCAGGGAAGAGGAGGAAGGAGAAAATGTTTTTTCTTCTTTTCTCTCTGGCTCCTACACAGTAAGTTAATAGACTTGAAATATTTGAAAAGACAAATTAAGGCCTGTTTCTCAAGCGCTGATCAAATTAAGATATTATTCATTCTTTTTATATCATGGCACTTTTTCAAATATGATCTTTTCTATATTCATTTGACCAAAGTAAAAGCTTAAAGACTTTCCTTCCACCAGAGATAAGAAATTAGCTTATAACTTGTAACAGTTTACAATCAATTAAACACAATGCTAAGTTATAACTGGAGAAACAGTAGCTAAAGACAATGACATTTATCATCCACTACAACTTTATTGATATTTTTGTGTATTTACTTACTGAATGTGCTTTGTGTTGCATCTTTTGGTAATTAGAAAATCATTCACCTAAAGAATCAGAACTCCCAATACATACTGGCACATAATTTTGAGTGGCTTTTATGATTAAAGGAATCACTGGAGCAGCAGAGCATTTGAAAGAGAGCCAGTGCAGTTTCACAAAGATCACCCAAATTATCCCAGGTTGCTACAAGTATGGAAGAATGGACTTTGGTTTCAATCCACAATAAACGTTGTCTGTGAGCAAAGACATTTAGTAGAACTCTCCTAATTAAAAGAAAAATGAATTCTTTATACTTAGTGAGGCTTACCAAATAGTTAGATATAAGTAGATTTTTATGACCAGGAAGAACCACATGCCTTAAATTTTACAATGCTTTATATTTTGTAATGTTTGATTTTTAAAATTATTATTATTATTGTTATAGTGGGGGCATATACAAACTATGGCAGGCATGTGGGTAGAGGACATGGATGTTGGGGGGATGCACAAGCTACAGCAGGCATGTAGGTACAGAGGACATGGATGTTGGGGGGATGCACATGCTACAGCAGGCATGTGGGTAGAGGACATGGATGTTGGAGGGATGCACAAGCTACGGCAGGCATGTGGGTAGAGGACATGGATGTTGGAGGGATGCACAAGCTACAGCAGGCATGTAGGTACAGAGGACATGGATGTTGGGGGGATGCACATGCTACAGCAGGCATGTGGGTAGAGGACATGGATGTTGGAGGGATGCACAAGCTACAGCAGGCATGTAGGTACAGAGGACATGGATGTTGGGATGCACATGCTACAGCAGGCATGTGGGTAGAGGACATGGATGTTGGAGGGATGCACAAGCTACAGCAGGCATGTAGGTACAGAGGACACGGATGTTGGGATGCACATGCTACAGCAGGCATGTGGGTAGAGGACATGGATGTTAGGGGGATACACAAGCTATGGCAGGCATATGGGTAGAGGACATGGATGTTGGGGGGATGCACAAGCTATGGCAGGCATGTGAGTAGAGGACATGGATGTTGGAGGGATGCACAAGCTACAGAAGGCATGTGGGTGGAGGGCATGGATGCTGGTTCTCTCTTGCCACCTTTGTCTACCTTGTGAGTTCTGGGGAAGAGAACTCAGGTTGTCAAGATTGTACATAAGCAACTACTCTCACAATTATACAATATTTTGTAATGTTTGACTAGATAAACTACTTCTCTCCTTTAGAACTAGCCAATACTTAGAGAAACTAGAAGCCTAGTGGGGAAGGGGCCTTAGATGTCAAACTAGCCATGCTAGTATTACACAAAACATTTTCTTATCTGGCCTAGTACTGAAGAAACCTATTCTGTTGTCTTAACCACTCCAGAGCCAGATTAAAGCCAGTAGAAACTGAGAGCCAATGAAATTGCTCAAACTAGCCAATCCTAAACTATTTTTATTGTTTCTCCACTTTCCCCATGAAATCCTAAGCGAAAGTCTGGCACAGATTTCCTTTGCTCTTTTTGCCTCTTAACTACTCCCTCCGACTTTCCCACGTGGTTCTGCAGGGTGTGTCACACCTAGCTTCCGAGAACACGAGCGAGCACATTTCTGTTTGTTTTTCTGAGACTCTCTTTTCTGTCTTACCACTGCCGGTGTAAAAGAACATTGACAAAAACACAGGCCGATCATTTTGTACTTTTGCTCTTCTGCTGTTAGGTACTGTGGTGGTTTAAAGGAAATTGGACCTAGTGGCACTATTAGGAGATGTGGCCTTGTTGGAGGAAGTGTGTCACCGTGGGGGCAGGGTTTGAGGTGTCTTTTGCTCAAGCTTCCCTCAGTGTGACTTTAAGTCCACTTCTTGTTGTCTGTAAGATGTAGCACTCTCAGCTCTAGCATCATGTCTGTCTGCACACTACCATAGACTGAACCTCTGAAACTATAAGTGAACCCTTCAATTAAACGTTTTACTTTTTAAGAGTTGCTGTGGTCATGGTGTCTTTTCACAACAATAAAAACTTAAACAAAGACAGGAACGTAAAGGTTATCTGAGTTAATATTGATTTTTAAAATTATTCTTGTAAACACTGATGTATTTCTGTCAGTAGAAACTAATTAAGAGTGCACTTCTCTGGTAATTAATTTTGCCATTATTCTTCCAAATTTTACTCTGGCATAAAGGATACGATGGTCTGAAGTGAGCAGGGCTCACACATGAAAGCAGATCCAGCACACCCACCTGTGAAGGTGTACTGGTTAGTTCCATCTTCTCTTGCGACTTCTCCTTTGCGAGACGAGCAGCTTCTTTAAATTCCTGAAACTTTTCTGCAAACTGAACACAGAGACTATATGCATTAGCCAACTAGCAGCATGCCACAGGGCCTGTGTTTCCTTGGTTATCCTTCATTTTCTGAACTGACTCTTACATAACCAGCACAGCCTCCCAACAAGTACAGCTTGTAGTATGAAAATGAGGAGAAAAGAGCCTAAACCCCAGACACTGTACATAAGTGCTGCGATAAATCTTATTCAAAATATCACCATATCAAGAAGTTAGAATTTGGTAAGCTGCTTATCTGTATTCTTCTCTGGTTATTAAGAAACAATTTATTAAGACTCACATGAGTGGTAGAGTCAGCAGACAGGCGTATACTATACTTTTTTTTTAATTGCTAAGAAAATGCAACCATTTAAGTATCTATTTGTACATCAAAATACTAAGAAAAAGCTTTTAACTAATAATAAAATATAAATGCCCATATTATGTAAGTCATACAGACACATTACATATCATTATATTATCACTAACAACTAAAAAACTCATTAGCAAAGACTTCTAAATAGCCAATTCAATAACAGAAAGCAATAACATAAAGTTAAAAAAGAAAAGAATAACATAAAAGGTCATAAAATGAAAAAATTATTCATGAAATGCTAATTCTTAGAAACACCACTGTCACACACAGTACCTACTTGTTTGGGATATGGAAGCTATTCTATCACTATATTCAGATATAGTAAGTATATTTTAAATTGAAGAGGAAAAAAATTCTTATAAAATAAAGCCATTCCCAGACACTCTCTCCCAAAACAAACAAGTAAGAGGCTGTAAGCTGAGACTGTATGACTGACAGGTTTTAACTGACTACTCCTTTACTCTGTTTGCTAGCTACTCAGTAACGTGAAAAAACGTAATGAAAGATTTAATTTACGGTCAAAATTACTGAAGCTTAAAAGGTATTTCATGAAAGTTTGTTTCAGAAATCAACTTACAATTTTAGCTCTTTGTTGTAAAAAACCATGAAATTCATGTAGCAAAAAGTATAATTTCTCTCCTTTAGCAGACAACCCAAAGAAAGTTCTATAAAGTGTCTGAGTAATAACTAATGTGTTAGAATAAGCATCTAACTTTTCAAGGAGATCATTTCTGGAAAAGAAATTCATCTGAACTGCTATACTGAGAAACTCTGATCTAAGACTCACAACTATACCACAGTTCAAAAATATATTTAGAAAGTAAGACTTGCTAAGAGCAGTCCTATTAGGCCACACTCACACTGGGTTATAATCACAAAGGCAATAGTTAAAATAGCTTCAAACTTTGAGCTTTAAACTTTAATTTATATTGAAAACATACATGAAAAGGAATGTTTACAACTAAAACACAAGAAAAACAAGATTATTTCAACTACTAAACTATCTAATTATAAATCAAGTCAATAAATATTCACAAAGGTGTAAGACATTTAAAATAACTCATTTTAAAGGATCTGAACAATTTCTACAGTAAATAAGCTTAAGGTTTAATGTATATATGAACTGAATCTACCTACAAGAGTCTGTTACCTTGTATTCGAACAATTTAATTTTCAGATTCTGTTTATATCAAGTCTCATGTAAGCATCTGAAATTCTGTTAAAGGCAAACCCTTTAAACAGAATAGTTAACACAGAAGTTTTAGCACAAATCTTTGTCTTGTGGGCACAGACTCTAGAGAGCAAGGTGAGTGCTATTCATCCTAATCACCTTAGTATCCTGTGCACCTTTCCACTCTCGATATCCATTCTTTCTGTGTAATTTCCACAAGAACTCAAGATGCCCCTGATGTAAGCATGGGTGGCTTTCTTTATTGGCAGGACAACTGTTTTATTTCCAGTATTTAGCTGGTGATGCTCTGCACTTTGTAAGTCTTTCTGGCCATCATAATTCATTTGATCAGCATTACTCGAGAAATTCCTCTTGGTGCCGATTGGATCTCACTCTGTACTGCAGACAGTTCAGAGATTCTACATCCAAGCAAATCAGAGTTTTCTCAACAAACAATAACTTACATGACTGCTGTCATATTAAGAAACAAACAACAGGGAGGCAGAGGCAGGCGGATCTCTGTGAGTTCGAGGCCAGCCTGGGCTACCAAGTGAGTCCCAGGAAAGGTGCAAAGCTACACAGAGAAACACTGTCTCGAAAAACCAAAAAAAAAAAAAAAAGAAACAAACAACAATAACAAAATCCAACTGAAATCTATATTCCTGCTCACTGTAATTTTCACTATTTGGAAGAGTTTATGTTTGCTTATCTTGAAGACCATCTCCAAATAATTTTTTTTTTTTAGCAAAATCCCTTCTGGAGAGGTAGTTCCCACCTTTTCCTTCCTGCTACACAGATAATTCACTATGATAAGTC
This sequence comes from Peromyscus eremicus, assembly GCF_949786415.1. Classification (NCBI taxonomy): domain Eukaryota; kingdom Metazoa; phylum Chordata; class Mammalia; order Rodentia; family Cricetidae; genus Peromyscus; species Peromyscus eremicus. Next base: position 59,201,699 of record NC_081427.1, read on the forward strand.
TTCTTAACCAGTGGTGACTATTCTGGATGTGTATAATAAATCTTTATGCAAAATTATAAGGAATCCAAAGATATTTTTATTTTAATATGTTTATATTTATTTATAACGTTTAACATTATATTAATATTCTTATTTTAAAGTCATTATAGTTCTATAGTTCACAATTGAAATTAAACAAATTTCTCCAGTATTTTGTATTCTCTGTTTGCTATTATATATTTAGGACTCATAAATTAGAGATAAAGATTTTCTCAGAGATTACTGAAATAACTTACTTTTGAAAGATGATGCTCAGAGGAGAATCCCAATCCGTAAACAGTGTTTGCCCGGCTATCAGCCCACTGGCCAAACTTTTGAGATGTTTTAGTAAATGTCATGTTTGGAGTGATGGTGCTATTTATTATTGCCTGAAAATAAAGAAAAGTAGCCAGCCAAAAATAAGCAATAGGCATTTAAATATAAGATCATTGCAGCTATATAAAAACAGGATCATTTGTAACCCACAAAGTTAAATAGATAAAGATAGTTGTAGCTGTGGCAATGTAGATACATGTAACTAGTAGAACTACAGATATATTTTTAATGATCCAAAAAACTTCAAAGGTATGTATGTGTTGGGTGTGTGTGTGTGTGTGTGTGTGTGTGTGTGTGTGTGTGTGTAGGTACACGCACGCCTGTGCACACTTGACAACCTCAGATGACAACCTCAAAAGCTGTGCAACTTGGTTTTTGAGAAAGGGTCTCCCACTAGGACCTGGGGCTTTCTGATTAGGTTAAGCTGGCTGGCTACCAAGGCCGAGGAATTCACCTGTCTCCCCTCCCCAGTGCTAAGATTACAAGCATTACCACATAGTTCAGTTTTTGACATGGGTGCTGGGGATAGAACAGATCCTCATGTCTGCACAAGCAAGCACTTTACTGACTGAGAGAGCACCCAAGCTCCCAAAGATGTACCTTGTAAACCTACAGTTTTTTCACAAATTGGTAATGGACAAATGTTAGCAGTTGCTTTTATCTTGGTTTTAGAGCTACTGCCCCTTTTTGGTAGAGTGGCCATCAAACTCAGGACCTGGCACATACAAGGCAAGTGCTCAACTACTGAGCCTTTGAACAGGTTTGAATGTGGTCAGCGTCTTCCCTTTGAATGTTGAGGATCAGTATTTATCTTAGATGCTATCAGTACTTATCAGTATTTATCTTAGATGCTATTCTCTGGAAACAAATAGGCTTTAGTCTTAACAGAATCTTTCAAAAAATAAATGTATGAGGAGCTGGAGAACTCTCAGTGGTTAAGAGGGTTAAGAAAACTGGCTATTCTTCCAAAAGACCTGGGTTCAATTACTAGCACTTATATAGCAGCTCACAGCTGTCTGTAACTCTAGTTCCAGGGGACCTGACACCTTCTATTTGACTTTCCAAGCAACCAGGATGAATGTGGTGCACTGGCAGGCATGCAGGCAAAACACCCACATATATAAAATAAAATTAAATAAAAAATAAATAATGTATGAATGAATACAAATGACTTTGATATTTTAATGTATAATCAAGCTTTTTACAATCTAATTTACACAAAATATATTTTCATACAAAAAAAAAAAAAAGACTTTCAATCACTTAGCAGGCCTTTTCTCTACTCAAAGAAAAAACAAACTCCTAAGAAGTATTTTCACTTTTCTTATAAAATAATAGATTAGTGGCAATATCATTTCTATTTCACATATAATTTCTTAAAAAACATCAGCATTTAGCATGTTAATAAAGATTAACTCTGGAGATCTTAACACATTTCAGGTATTATAACATATTAATCCATGTTTTCTGCCAGTGCTGGAAAGGAAAGGGTCATTTATAGTTGGGTAGTCTAGTACCCCCTAAAATTAATAAATATAATTGTACCAATAATAAAAACATTTATGTTGTCAAATCTGAAGTTATCATCTAGCAAACTAGTAAATGGGCAATGGAAATCCATCATTTTCTGAAAAAAAATGTATATTTGTTTACCAAGTGATCCACTACAAATGTAAATGTTTATGCGCTATCAGGAACTGAGGGAGCTTTAACAAGGACACATGGACATACATGTCCCACTACAGAAAAGGAAGATGGCACAGTGGAAACTGGCTCCCTCCTTTCTCACAGGAAACAGATGTTATCTATTGTTACATGAGAGCTTTATCTTTGTACTCGATCAATTTCTCCATTGATATTTATAAAGCATCCTCACCATTTAGTTCAAAACAGCTTCCACTCACATACACTTTTAGGTATGTAAAACATGCTAACAATTATTTTAACTTGTGGCGCAGCCATCAAATAAAAGTCGAGGGGCTGGAGAGGTGGGTGAGCAGTTTAGAGCATTTGTTGATCTTGCAGAGGACCTGATTTTGATTCTTAGCACCCACATGGTAGCTTACAACTACCCGTAACTCCAGTTACAGGCCTCTGATGCTTTCTTCTGTCCTCTGTAGGCACCAGGCAAGCACTATTCTAGATTTGGTGGTCCTTCAGTGTTCTCCAAGAAACATTTAAGGAGGGACCTAAGTGTTAACCAAGACCAAAAGGGCATTTTGGCATCAGACCCCACTAACTCTAAAAGGTGAGGTGATAACACATTTAATAAGCAACAAGAAAAACTGACCAATGTGCTGGTGGACACTAGGGTTCATTTCAACCATTTCAAATTAACTTCATTGTGTTTTGTTAAAGAGGTTCACTCTAATCTCCATTCTGAACCTTTCCTCGTTTCTGTATTATTAGTCCTTGAATCACGGAAGAAAAGCTTTAAATAATCCTACGCTTGAAAAATCTATTTCTTAGATTTTTTTGACTAGAACACAACTAAGAAAATTTTCTGGTTTTTTGAGACAGGGTTTCTCTGTGTAGTCCTGGCTGTCTTGGAACTCACTTTGTAGACCAGGCTGGCAGTGAATTTAGAGATCTGTCGGCCTCTGCCTCTCAAGTGCTGAGATTAAAGGTGTGGTTTTTTTTTGTTTTGTTTTGTTTTTTTATAGAATTAAGATTTTTTTTTTTAAAAGAAAAAAATTAGTGATTTAAAATAAACAACTCTCAAACCTAGAGTTTTTGTCTAAGGTGAAGAGGTGGAAAAGTGTCTTGTTTCAAATCAGGAATGCTTTGAACCTGGCTAGGCCAAGCTAGAGTCTTTATATCATGACCAGAAAATGAAAGCAATATGATGTTGCTACACACCTTTCATCCCAGCATTTGGGAGGCAGAGACAGGAGAACTTCTGAGTTCCAGGCCAGTCAGAGCTAAATAGTGAGAGCCTGTCTCAAAAAAAGCAAAAGAAAAAAAACAAACTTCCTCATGTGTACAGTTCAAGCACAAAGAAAGAAGAAAGGAACATTTCCTACTTAGGGTACTCTGGGCTTTTTAAGGCAATCATAAAACAGAGATGGAGATGAGACAGTAGAAGACGACTTGGGAAAACTGAAGTGCACTGAAGTATTTCAGTGTGGCTTTTCCTCCTGGACACGGACTACTTCCGCTGACCTTTCTTTCCATTTAACCCTTTTAACCCCAGCTACTAAAAGTTCATTATCCTGGCAGTTTAGGTCAAGTGATACAAGAGATTACAGAAACTGAGAGTTCAAGTAGGGAAAATAAATGACCAGTCCAAAGTCAGAGGTAACATTTAATATCTGTTGTACTTCATTAAACCAAACAGTTATGAGCAGTTACTCTTCATTAAATAACACTTCACAGAAATTAGCTATCATCATCTTTTAAGTCATTCACGTGAAAGTGAAAAGAAAATTAATTATTTGGAGAAACACAAGTTAATCACATATGTAAGACACAAGGTATATATAGCCCTGAGGTCCTATAATCTAGAGACTTCAACACAAGGTCCGCTCCTGAAATAAATCTACTATTCCTGCCTGCCTTCTTCCTTTTGGTTGTGATAGCAGTGGTGACGGACACTACCAAGGCTTTATGCATGCTAAAACTCCAGCCTTCCCTACAAGATAGTTAAAAAGACAAGGAATGAGCATAATGAAAAATCAGACTACAAGTTTAGCATTAAATTAAACGATCTTTTAGCCTTCAAACCATACTAGGTCATATGTAAAATTATTAGCCTAGTAATATTAATAATAAGTATATGTAGGACAATAGTACTTTTTTGTTGTTACTGTAAAATGTGTTTATATTATGTGTATGTGCACATGCATGCCCTGTAGGCCAGGGGACAACTTGTGGAAGTCTGTTCTCTACTTCCACTGCGTGGGCCCAGGGCTGTCAGGCTAGGTGACAAGCACCTTCACCCAGTCAACACATAGCTGCACATTATGCTTTTTAAAATGTATTTATTCTTTACAGCAATACTCTGGTATAATAGTGCATGCACAGTTGTTAAGATCTTTTTTACATGTGAGAAAACAGATGCACACAAGTTAAATACCTTGTGCAAGGTCACATGATTCGAAAATCCCAATGAGTTGCTTTGGCTCTCTTCTGTGTTCCTATCTTATACACTGAACTGATGGAAAGTCAGAAAGGCCTCATACCTTCAAGAAAGCTTGAAGGAAGGAAACCTCAGAATCTGATGTTTGGAATATAAGTTAGTTATACAAAATTCACTGGTAATAAAAGATTCTCTCCCTTCTGAACAGCATACTACCCACCAAGCACGAAGTGTGTTCTACCGATATTAACTTATTTAATCCTTACAACTATTTACACTGATTTGAGAAAAAGGATGCCCTGGAAAGCACTTTCTTCAAAGTCAAAACAGTAATTGACAGAGTTGAGGGTGGAGCCCAAATTGTCCTTGATCATAAATATTACATCATCTGCCCCTCTTAAAAGCAAAACTTTAAGATTTCTGTCTTACACTTTTCTCCTAAAGGGTCTTTGTTGCTGTTGTTTTAAATGTACTTAATTTAATGTTTATGAGTATTTTGCCTGCTTGTATGTATATACAGCATGTATGTGCCTGGTGCTGCAGAGGTCAGAAAGGGGTGTCAGATCCTCTAGAACTAATTACAGATGGCTATGAGCCTCTGTATGGGTGTTAGAACTCAAACCCAGATCCTCAGCCCCATACCCCACCCCCCAAGAATTTTGTGATTTAAAGGCGGTATTGTAGAACATTCAAGTGTTCTATCTAGAGGTAGGTCATCATCAGGTCATTGGGAATGTGCTCCAGGAAAGTAATTTTTAAAAACTTCAATTCTTCTGAATGGGCTATCATAAAGGAAGAATGTCTGGCCCCATTCAGCTCAACCGTGGCTCAAGATGTAATCACTTGCTCATCTTTAAGTCAGTCACCATTATCAAATCATTTAGCACTGCAACCAAGGAGAAGCCATCACTAAGCTAGGGCTATCCCCTTTGGATCCTTAGCCTTCAAAACTGTAAGATAAATAAATTTTTTTCTCCACAAGTAGCCAATAACTGGTATTGTTATTTATAACAATGAAAAAGTGACTAATATGGAAATTCACTGTTCACCAGTATTTTCTTATCATTTAACATCGATACAAAACAGATATAAGAAATGCTCATTAAATAAACTAATCCACCATAAATCTGAAGAATATGTTTCCTCATAAAACTCAATATAAGGAGTTAGTTAATTCAAAAAAAACTTGGGCAAAAAAAATGTTGCTACTCTAAAAATGATCACTTTTTGTTTCTTCAAGTTAAGCTTCAATAATTCAAAAAGGAATATTTTAATGGAAATAAAAATGTGAATGAACTTGAAGTTCTATGTTGATCAAAGCAAGAGAGTAAAACGTGACTTACCTTTGAGCCATCTAAACTGATTATCCTGTACACATTTCTTGTGCTGTCATAAAAATAAGACACAGTAACTGCATGCTTGCTGGTGGGGACCCAGTTCTTCTTTGTGTTTGGGTCAATCTGGAAGACATGAGCTCGAGTGCTGAAGATAGGTTGTTCCCTGAGGGAGGGAAGAAAAAAAAACTAAATGAAAACAGTTTTATTTCATTAGACAAGAGGGCCCAAAAACGGTAAAGGTGACTGCATTACTAGAAACTTACACATACCTACAAATAAGCTTTCTTTAAGATATGAATAGTGGAAGTACTCCATTATAAGCTTCTTTCAAACAACTATAGCCAATTCTTGCCCCTCAGAGATTCTGTACATACACATGAATTCAGCTATGCACTAAAAGTCATCAGTAACTCTGTGTGGGTTTTTGCCAACTTGACACACACTAGAGTCACATGGGCAGACAGAACCTAAACTGAGGAACTCCATGCATCAGAATGGCCTTCGGACATGTCTCTGAGGAATTTTCTTGATTATGATTGATGGAGGGGCAGGGCTCAGCCCACAGCTGGTTGTGCCACCTCCAGATGGGTGGTCCTGCACTGTATAAGAAAGCAAGCTGGGCAAGCCAGTAAGCAAGTCTTCCTCTGTGAATTCTGCTTGAGTTCCTGCCCTGGCTTTCCTCAATACTGGACTGGAAGCTGTAAGCCAAATAAACCATTTTCTCCCTCAAGCTTTTGGTTATTGTTTTATCACAGCAATAGAAAACCAAACTAATAGACTTTCAAGTAAGTACCTGTGACTTTCCCCCCCTATCTTACAGAGCTCTGTGTGTGTAAAAATGTGAGTTGCCTAACATGTACTTTTCTACCTCGGGATGAACAAGACAATACCTCTGTCTTGCTTTAGCACTCAGACTATACAAGCAGGTGTCTTTTCAGTGGTCTGTTTAGCACCACGGTTTTTGCACTGCTGTGCTATTATAGATGTTTTCACAGCTTAAAATGGCCTCTCAGCATAATGCTGAAATGTTCCTAAGTGTTATATACTCATAGATGCAAAGTTAATGTGCCTTATGAAGAAAAATGTGTGTTTGATAAGATTGATTCAGGCACAAGTCATACTATAATTGGTCACATGTTCTATGTTAAAATAGTGATAATAGTAAATGGAATCACACATTAACTGGGTGTAGTGCAGCATACCTACAATCCTAGCATTTGGAAAGCAGAGACAGGGTATCTTGTAAGTTCAAGGCCAAACTGAGCTGCAAACATAATGAGATCATGTCTATAAATAAGTTAATACACTGAAATGAAAGAAATGCACATGAAATAATGTTATATACTAACTGGTTTATAAACATGTGATCAGAGACTTATAGGAACATGATATTATATTCTCTAGGAGCAAAGGGTCAGTGTTTGTTAGTTAACTATTCCTAGAACCTTTACAGGTCCTGGGTGTTAGACAAACAGGATATACTATAGAATAGATTATAAAAATAAAAGAATCCTTCTATTTTCCCCTGTCTCTAACATTTTACGTACTTACAAGTACATCATTCTGTAATAGCTGAAAGATTTCATTCAAACTATCCTTTCATGAGCTATACTGAAAAGTATATGGAGGAGGTGCTCAAAACCATAGACAATACTTTCTTAAATCAAATAGGATCTTTAAAATGTACAAGAAGGTTTTACAAATAGGAAGAACAAAAGCTAATCAATACTCAAAACAATATTACAAGGTGAAAAGAAGGCACAGGCAATCTGCACAAACAGGAGCACTACAGTCCAAAGTGTCCAAGGCTTTAGTAAACTTGCTTAGGAAACAACGCTCACCAGGCTGTCTTTGCTATTTTCCCCCTAGTTCATCAACATTATTTATTTATTATTTAGAGAGAAAGTCTTGCTATGGAGCCCAGGCTACCCTTGAACTCAAGATCTGCTGCCCTAGCCTCCCTCCTGAGTACTGAGATTACAGGGGTAAGCCACCCTGCCTGGCTCAGAATGTTAACCTTTTAACTGGGAATATTTAATATTTAAATCTAAATAAATCAGATTTTACTTTAAACAATTGAAAGCGTTTTTCTAAAGTGTAAGTTTAAAGAAAACAGAGTCTAGGAAAAAGAAAAACAAGACAAAGAACAAACACAGCAGTGACAGCAAATCTGGTCTGTGACAAACGGCTCTGAAGCCTCCTGGATGGGGCAGCGTGTCTCCCCTCTGTCCACATCAGCACCTAGTGTAGATAAGAAAGGTCCCTTCCCTGCAGGGAAGCTGCTTCTCTTTCAGTTTTATTTCTGGAAATAATACCAGGTCCCCACTTTTATTAAAGCTTTTTTTTTTTTTTTTAAGGAGTAATATACATTTGTGCCAGTCCCTGAAAAAGAAAGTGTAACTCCTATTAGATGGATTCCCTTGACGTGCTGGTCTGGCAAGGCAGTGCATGGAGAATTCTGAACTGGTTCAGTCTTACTCAGTCCCTCTTCTGCACGTTCAGTCCTTCGTTCATAGAGAAGCTGGCTTTACAAGATTACTTATTTGTCTTTTTTTTTTTTTTTTTTTTTTTTTTGGTTTTTTTGAGACAGGGTTTCTCTGTGTAGTTTTGCTCCCTATCGTGGATCTCTGCAGACCAGGCTGGCCTCGAACTCAGAGAAATCCACCTGGCTCTGCCTCCCGAGTGCTGGGATTAAAGGTGTGTGCTACCGCCGCCTGGCCACACACAGTATATTGACTGGAACTCTTCCCCCCCCCCCACCCCCCCCCACCCCCCCGGAGTCAGGGTTTCTTTGTATAACCCTGGTTGTCCTTGAACTCAGAGATCCACCTGCCTCTGCCTCCCAAGTGCTGGGATCAAAGGTGTGTGCTGCAACCACCCTATTGACTGGATCTTTTGTTGTTTATAACTGAAAGGAGAAAATTTATAGTTCTGACCAGTGATTATAGAAGTATGTTCTAATAAACATTTTTCTAAGAAACTGAGTAGTTAAACTAATGATACTGTCCCATCAAGCTTTCTATAAATGGACAAACCTATACTCACTGGAAATACAATGTCTTAAATAAAGTCTCTCCATACATTAGCTTCCTCAATTTACATGAATTCCTTCAGTAATCCGATAACTAGTTATCTCAAAAACAAATGGCATGTGAATATCAACTAAGTACACGCCCTGTTCAATACTAAGAACTTCTTAATTAAAACTGAATTTAAGATTTCTGGAAGCTAAAGACTGGGGAAATAACAGTCACTAATGAGACCACTACAACATCTGATACAGCATTCGAACACAAGATTAAAAAAAATCTATTACATGCCAAGAACTGAGCCAGAGGCTGGAGATGTAGCTGGGACAGAGATACTTTTAAAATGAAACATTCTTCAGCATGACAGATTATCTGAAAAGTAATCAAATGAGGGTTTTCTTGTGAAGAAAACAATCATGGCACAGTTGGGAAGAAGGCACAGGACACTGTGTGCTTAGCAGGAACTTCAGTGAGAGGGCTGGAGAGACTGGTTAAGAGCACTGGCTGCTCTTCCAGAAGATGGGGCTCGATTCCCAGCACCCACATGGCGGATCATAACCACCTGTAACTCAAGATCCAGGGTTTCTGACACCGTCTTCTGGTCTCCTCAGGCATGCACTTGTGAAATTCAAAAACAACCATACCCACAGTTCTTTTTTTTAATTAAATAAGAATTTTAGTGAGTATATAAGATACAAGAATGAAGAAATAGAAAAAAGCCTGTTCTCAAGGGGGTCTCAGCTGGAAGCAACTGAAATCAGGCAGGAAATAACTGTGCAGTTTAGGAAGATAAAGTTGGCAGCATTAAGCTTATCTATCAGGCAAAAAATGCATAAAGCTTTAGGTTCAGTCCTTAAAACTGGGAGGTGGGGTGGGGAGGGGAGAGTGTGCTGTTGCTATGAAAGGACAACAGGATGTTATTAAACACCTACGATGTACAGGATAGGAAGACTTATCATTCCCAAAATGTCAATGGAGTGATATGAATCCTGATGAAGGAGGAACCCCAGTTTCCTGGATTTCTATTTTGGGGGACTGTTAGTCAGGGTAGTAAACAGAACACAGGATTTGAGACTGGAAAATGAGAAGTAACACTCAATCTTGACCAAATTCAGATGACTAAGAATCGGCATGTAGATCTGTGAGGTTAGAAAAGCAACATTTGTTTAGACCTCAGAAGAGAAAACCACGTGGAATGCAAAGTTTAAGGAAATTATCAGTCTTATAGCCAAGCAATTCAAAATATGTTTCAACACTATGCATGTTAATAAGTTTCTTTTGAGAAAAGCTGTAGAAAAAGCAGTAGAGAGAATATAACCAAAATATTATGTCTCATCTTGAGATAGACTTAAAATGCATCTCAGACTGACAAGTGTCCAAGTGATAAACACAGTATTTGTTCTTGGTAAAAGTTCATCATTTTACTTGCTTCATGATAACTCACAGAAATACTAACGGAATCAAATAGTGTTTTTCCAACTATTTTATGAAACTGAGAAACAAGAGTTCCATTTTAAAATATGTTTTGCAAACACTGTGTCATATCCAATTCTGAAGAATCTATCATGTACCTATGAGGAATAAAGATTCTCACAATTCTGCAATAAAGAAATTCATATAACTTTAAATAATCCAGTACATAGACAATTATTTCATCTCTGATCTCCTCTTCATGCTAGGGCTTGTATTTATACATACACTATAAAAATCAAACCACAAACTGAGGTATATATTATCTTATTGAAAACTGGTCTTGATCTTTGACATTGCTACTGATGTTACGCTTATGTAGTAATGGTCACTAAAAAATATGTACATTTACAGACAATCCAAAATTGAGGGTTTCTTAATAATGACTACAGTATTATTTCTTAAGTAGAGCATTGTTAAGGACACTCAAAGTAATCGCTCTAAGAAATATCAACCTCAAATTAGGTAGCAACAGACTCATAAAATGTTTTCAACTAGTTTAGAAAAACAAAACTATATATGCATACACAGATTCACACACATATACAAAATGTCAATCATAGATATATGCCTAGGGTTCTTGATAATTTCTTACACATCTGTAACCAGGCAGTAAGTGGTTGGAAGCACTGTATATATTATACGTATATTAATAAGAACAGCTTACAGGTTGTTTTTCTGTTGGTTCACTAAATTATTTTAGGAAACTGGGATGAAAATAATTCTAAAACTCTATATATTGTTACAGAGCTAAAATTCTGTTACAGGACTATCTTCAGTGATAGATTCTACAACTTTAAATACAAGCATGGGAACCCGCAAATGGAAAATAACTGAGAGAGAAAAGTTTAAAAAAAAATCAGAATTCTATTACAAAAAACAAGCCTTATTCAAATTCACTAGCATTGACAATTTATTATATCTAGATCTCAAACATCTGTGCAATAAAAAACGAGCATTTAAAAACTGGATGAAACAAACAGCACTTTCCAGGGGCTACTGACATTTCAGATTTAGAAAACAGCTCACATTTGTCATCTGAATAGCCTTGATTTTTAAAAGAATCAATGGTAATGCTGTTTAAGATGAGCACTGCAATCTATACTTTTGCAAATATTTTAACTACTCAATAAAGCTTTGTTCCAAGGAAATACAAAAGTATAGGCCCTATAAACATAACCAATTGAAGAGAAATGATGTTTCTTATCCCACCTTTAATGCCTACATTACAAACATTCTTTTCAGATATCTAAGTATTAACGGACACTTTAGCAAAGATATAAATGTGGTGATATTTTATTTGTGCTGAAATGTGATATTTTATTTGTATGTTAATAAATAAAGTTTGCCTGAAGATCAAAGGTCACGGTGAGCCATAAATAGAAGTCAGGTGGTGGTGGCACACGTCCTTAATCTGATCACATGGCAGGCAGAGTCTCTGTGGTCAAGGACACAGCCAAGTGTAGTGACACGTGCCTTTAATCCCAGTACCAACTATAGAGACCTGGAGGTCTGAATAGACAGGCAGTGACGAGGAAGTGATGTGGTTGGGCTTAGAGCCAATGAGAAGGCAGAACAGGAAGGCAATATAAAGGCGCGGGTGAGACAGGAAGAAGTGCTCTTGGGAACCTACGGCGAGGTGGTGAGCTAAGGTTAGTGGTTCTGTGTTTCTTATTTAATAAGACTGTTTAGAAATTCGTCTACATATAAGGAAGATTTAACTTCAAATAACTCCCTTTCTACTTTATTTTTCAAAAGAAAGCGGTCTAGTCATTGGGAATACAGTTGATAATACTTTCCTCTGAGAATTTGGCCATTAAGACCCTGTTGGCTGACTATCCACCAATTATCCTTCCAGCTCCTCCCTGACAAACCTCAGATACCATCTGCCTCTACAATTCCATTCCTGCCAGAAGTTGGTCTATAAATGGATCTTTGAAACAATAAAGGAATGATTCTGGTCAATGAAATAACTCAGAAGATTGCTGGAGGTTTCTAGAATACTCACCAGGAGATAACACATAACAAAGAATCTTGTCTTAAACACTGCATGAAACAACTGTATCAGAAGAAGCCACCCTAACACTGTAAGAGAGACACAACTGAACATAAGGACAATGTTCTTAGTTAATAGTACAGGGAAAATCACAGAATCTAGTTTCTTGATTGTGTCACTGAAGAAATGAGTCAGCCTACCTATAGGCTTATACTGAGATAAAACAGGTTTCCTAAGTGAAATAGTTGCTACTTAAAATACCACACAAATCAGAACGGAAGAGGTGAAAGTAAAAAGGAGCTACAGTAACTTGTTTCACTTGTCTGTCCCTATGTGATTACTGCTCCTGCACAACTCCAGCCTAGCTAGCTACAGACTAGTAGTTGTTCGTTATCTTCTTAACCACCCCACAGCACACACAATTTGGGGGGCCCTGTTTAAAACTGTAGTGCCCCTCAGGAGCTGAAGTTCTACCTGCACTGAGATTAGTGGGGAGGAAGGAGGAAGAAGCAGAAGGTGTAGAATGTTGCTACAGTCTACTCCCAGTTGATTTTCTATCACAGAGATTTAAAATGCCATCGTGGAAAAGTTGCATTTATATAACTTGAGAAAAAGATGCTTTAGGGAACATTTTCAAAGACTACCAAAGAGCCAGTGAATGGCAATTTTTAGTATCTTAGAATTCGATGGACTTAGGAGTATCTGACACAAAAGCATTTCCATTATTCACAGAGGAAAAAAAAAGGAGAGTAAAGGAGCAGACATTTAAACCTGCCTAAAAGCAGGACTGAGATACAGAAGGTACACCCAATGCCTGACAAAAACGCCTCCCTTGATTAGAGTAAAATAACAAAACAAGACAAAATTTCTAGTTTGGACTTTATCTGATGTGGCAAGAGAAGAAGAATGGCACTTGGTGAGATTAGCACTCAGAACAAGACAAGGGGACATCAAGGAGTAGACAGATGCCTCAGTCAAGCAGGAGCACAAGAAAGATTTATCTTTCCAAATTCATAATATAAACTGCTTATGTATAGGACTAAATCTCAATTCCTTTCCCTCCCCTACCCCAACACACCTAACAAAAATCTTGACAAAAATGTTTGGTGTTTCTTGTGCAAACCAAGAAAAAAGTACTACAACAGAACTTTTATTACTATGTTATGTGTTTAACTGTGGTTTGCTTCTTTAAGAAACGTTCTATTTAAAAAAAAAAAAAAGTCTACTTTGAGAGCAATTCTACCAATGCCTACCCGTTACACTGTTAGAACTCCATCTAGTGATGAACCAAACACACAGCAGGTGGTGCATTATAAAACCTGCAAGTTACTATGTGGAGAATACAAAATTATACATGGCCTTGCTATACAAGAGGGAGATATACAGACTTAAAATGTGGCACTGCCAACTGACATCTCTGCTTCTCCACTTATTTAAAATCCTCTCTACTTAGAACCATAATTAAAATACCATGGGGTTAAAATACATCAGGAGTTCTAACATTTAGAGTTAGGTATAAAATTGGTATTATCAGTTTTATTATACTTTATGTATTCTTTTCTAGCCTAATGATTTCCTCTAGATAAAGCTAAATTCAGAGAACTAACAGTATGCACTATAAAAAACTGAGGAAGATTTCTCAGTAGACATCCAGTTCTTTAAACTTTAAAAATGACTGAAACATTAAAAGGCCATTTAAGGTCTAAAAGCGTCTTCAAAGAACAAGATAATTCTCAACTATATTAAATTGATCAGTGGAGACACAGGTGTTATGCATACACACACCCACATTACTACTGAGCACTTCAAGAATAGTACTGCTGAGGTGAGGAAGTTTAAACTCTGATATTCATTTCAGTTACTGGAAAAAAAATGTAAGGAACAACCTTGGTATGGGAATTTTCTCCCAATAATAAATTTCATGAAATTTAAATTCCGATGAAGTACTTCCAATTAAATACTTAACAGCTGAGTAGAAATATGCACTAAATGTACATAATAGATTCCAAAATTCATATTTTTTGTTTCTATACTAATTACATGTTTAATGTATTGTCTCAATACACTGAAATTGGTTTTGTTTTGAACTTCAAAAGTAAATTAAAATGACATAACTCACATCATATATCTAGTTGTACTAGAATACTGTACTAGACAATACTGCATGTAGCCATTTCCTTACTAATAAGACATACAGATTGCTCCGATTTTTTCACTATTATGAAAAATGCTTCCCTATGTTTTCTTGTGCACATATCATACCAGAAGTAGAATTCCTGGCATAACATATGCACTATAGCAGACATCCAAATTACTCTTCACAGCACTTGTTCCAATTTATACTCTGGTTGATCCATATTGTACTCTTCCAACATTTGGTAATGTCCAAGAAACATCTTTAATCTTTGCCAACTTGATGGGCAGAAAATGGCATTTCAAAGCTGCTTTAAGTTTGCATGTCCCTGATGACAGTGAGACTAAATAGATCTTCATGTATTTATGGGCCATTTGGGCCAGAGGACTTCTCTACGCATTTCTAAGTTTGTTTAGACTCCTATTTTAAACTTCAGAATCTAAAATAACCTCAGACCTACATATGGGAATATTTCATATATCCAGTATTAACTGTATTTATTACAAAGACAGTAATTAAGATCAACACTCACCAGAGTAGGGCTGAGTTGCTTATTTTTCTAATTTGGTAGCATCTGTTTAAAAAACAATGTAGCAGTGGTTCTCAACCTTCCTAATGCTGCAATCCTTAATACAGTCCTCATGTTATGGTGACCTCTAACCATAAAAATTAGTTCATTACTTTCTAACTATAATTCTGCTACTGTTCTGAATCATAATGCAAATATATGTGATATGCAAGATATCTGATACACCACTCCCAAGGGGGTCATGATCCACAGGTTGAGAACCAGTGCAATATAGGGTAGATACAACAGATATACTCTGCTCTTTTCCCAAAGGTAAGTTGTTTCTTCAATATACAACAGTTTTTATTTTTATATAATGAACTTTGTAACATTCCTCTAAATTTTTTCAATGTGGAACAATAGCAAATGCCTTAAGTTTTTACCTTAGTCATTTAAAATGTTCACACTATTCAGTATAAAAAATTATTTTAGGCCGGGTGGTGGTGGCGCACGCCTTTAATCCCAGCACTCGGGAGGCAGAGCCAGGCGGATCTCTGTGAGTTCGAGGCCATCCTGGGCTACCAAGAGAGTTCCAGGAAAAGGCGCAAAGCTACACAGAGAAACCCTGTCTCGAAAAACCAAAAAAAAAAAAAAAAAAATTTTTTAGGCAAAACATACTTAACCTACACAACAAAAGTTAAGACACTGTTGGACTACTGGTTAGGGATACTACCAAGTAATTTTCAAATAATAGCCACCACTATTCCATTCTCATTCACTGTAAGTCCATCAGTGAACATCTGGTACTTTGTGTAAGGCAGTCACACATCCTTAACTTCCCACTTCCTAGTATTACCCAGCTTTCATTCTACTTCTCTGTTTAAAGGGGGCTACGTTAAAACCAAGTGTTGTTTATCACTTTTGTTATATTTTAAGGTAACAAAAATCACAGATGAAATTCTTTTATAAATAATGTTTCTCAGTTATGAAGTCTGCATATATAATTCCTGTGATGTGTTATTTCTGCTCAAATACATTAGCTACATCTCCCACCAGTTAAATAAATGGTTCAGTCAGTACAACATCATAGAGACTCAAATGTATTTAGCATTTGCTATGGGAATACATCAAGGTAGGTCTGGGGCCTTCTCCCTATTCAGTTCTACTGGAAGTGGTTTATTAGCCCTAAAGGGAAGCTGACTTTCTGAGGTACTGGGGTGATTAAAACAGGTAAAAGACCCAGCAGCATATAACTTAGAACAGTGTTTCACAAACTCCAGGACACAACCAGAAGGTTGTGATCAGTAATGGTCAGTCAAGCATTTATGAAAAAGAATATAAATATAAACTCTCAAAACAATTCAGACTTGATAAGGGGGTATGTGTTGTTCTATGAAACTTTTGGTTACAAAAAAAAATATGTACGATGGTCAAAAAGTTTAAAACTCCCTATAGAATAGAAATAGATAAGATGCATTCACTAAATTAAGATGTTTAGTTCTTAGGTAGGCATGGGAGCACGGGCCTATAAGCCCAGCACTCAATAGGCTCCTGCATATTCAAGGCCATCCTAAGGTTACAAACAAGACCCTATACTTAATAAAAAGAAAGCTCCAAGCCGGGCAGTGGTGGCACACGCCTTTAATCCCAGCACTCGGGAGGCAGAGCCAGGCGGATCTCTGTGAGTTCGAGGCCAGCCTAGGCTACCAAGTGAGTTCCAGGAAAGGCGCAAAGCTACACAGAGAAACCCTGTCTCGAAAAACCAAAAAAAAAAAAAAAAAAAAAAAAAAAAAAAAGAAAGCTCCAGAAAGGAGCCATGGTGGGGAATTAGACAGGAAAATAGTAGAATACAGGGATATGAAAGCAAAGTAGGGAATACTAATTTAGAAAGTTTTAAGTAGGGATGAGCTTGGGGAAAGAAGGGAGGGAGGGAGGAAGGGAGAGAGAGAGAGAGAGAGAGAGAGAGAGAGAGAGAGAGAGAGAGAGAGAGAGTGTGTGTGTGTGTGTGTGTGTGTGTGTGTGTGTGTAAGGGGACTAATCTAAAGATATATGAAAAAGCCACATGGAAACCTACTATTCTGTAAGCTAGTAAAAAAAATTTAAGATTATGGATTTAATTATCCTGCACAGATGGATGAAGCTCCCAGAAACCATATATTATTAAACAAAAATCCCAGTGCCAAGTATAGAATACCTACCTCCCCATGAGTGGTTGGCCAAGGACCCAGAGACCCCCAAAACAATGCAGGCTATTGTATTGTATGACATTGTACCTGACTGCCAACTAGAACTGAGTGGCATGACCCTGTTGCTGAAGATGTCACACCCTTAGGCTGCAGGACAGAGAAACAAAGCTTCATTCCTGCTGGCTAGTTTTCATCATCACGGAAGGGCCATGAAAGCTGCTGGGGAAGAAAAGGAAGCTTCTCTGACCAAGCCTGAGAACAGTACTAATTTGTGAGTATAAACAACAATATTTAGAAGACAGTTTGATAACATCTGTTTAGCAGAACTAACCATGGACTTCTGACCAGGTTTGCAGTGCCAGACATTAACTCCTTTTTGGAGCAGGCCTCAAATTAAAAAAGAAAATAGTTGGTTACCCCAACAATAGCCACGCCACTACTGCACCAGGAGTACATCTTGCCTGAAGGGTCAGTATTGTAGCTTCTTTTTCCATGGGGCCGTAGCTAATGAAGAAACAGTAACTGTGCTAAGAATGAGTAACTGTTGAGTGCTGACCCACCAAAGAGTCAGGAAACACTGTGGAAGAGGAAGAGGAAAGAATGTCAAGAGCTCAGGGACGGGGAAGAGATGCTACAAATGTCTTTTGGATGACGTTGCCATTGCATTCATGAAATCATCCATCATGGATGTAGCCACTAGTAAGCTGCCATGTTCCAGGATTACTGAAGATGATCTTGAACTCCCCACCATTTTGTCTCTACTTCCTAAGTACTAGAATTACAAGTGTATGGCACTACACTCAGACTCAACACTCTTTCAACTCTCCAGTTTTGTAGTATTGGTTTAAAAAATACCAAAATTTTCTGTAGAAACCAATTCTGTGTAGTAAAGGTCAAAGATCAAATATATGAAAACTGAATGGCTTAAATACCAGATATTGAACCAAATGGCTAATAGTTACAGGAAAACCTTGATAATTTTAACCTTTGCAGTTGGACTTAAGTGGAATCTTGTCTTATATACTCATCTTATAAATCAAGATGCATACAAGAAACTGTTCAATAACTTCAATCATTAATGCCAGAGGAAGTCACAAATCAGATAATGCAAACTAAAACATTTAAATATGCTGCTCTGAAACCTGAAGACAAAAGTCTATGTTTACAAGATGTGGTAAATTCTTTGGTCACAATGAACAATTTCTAGTGTTAGCTACTTAAACATACATGATTCTGAGCACTATTTGCAATCATCTTCTCAACCTTCGAGAATAGTTACTATTATCCCCCATTTGAAGATGAGATACCTACGGATGAAGAGGGTATATATTAGCTGGACACACTGTCACCAACATTCACATACAGTCTGGTCTTAGAGCCATATATTGAAACCTGAGTTCACTGCTGGTACCAAACCTGTATGCCTTGCTCAGGGGGAGGGGGTGGTATTCAATAAATGCAGGAAGTGTAAACTCTTGGTGTTTTTGTCAGGAAGAGATAAAATCAAAGTAGGAAAAATAGTGATGGGAAAATCAGAAAACATTATCACATATGTAAAGCTTATTTTTTAATCGGAACATGCAAATTCCTCCTGTCATAGTATACCTTTCAGATGTGTCATGAAATCCAACCAGTGGCTGAAGCAGATACGGGACACTTTGGACTAAGTATCCCACTTTGCATTTCAAAGATCAACATACAGAAATCTCAATAGGATAACACTACTGTTTTTATTTACTTATCTTTTTATTCTGTTGCAGAAGTAAAATCATTCTTTCAAAATTCAATTTCCATTGCAGGAGGAAGAAAAATCTATGATCAATGTTATCACTAAAAGTAAGTTTTTTGGTTCTTCCAAATCATACTACTAATCCAATTAAATACTGTAGTAAGAATTGCCTTCACAATACAAGTAAAAGTGTATCAATGCACATATACAGATCTTATGAAACCCTTTAGTAACTTTTAAAAGTGTTTAGCATACACAGTAACTGAGGTTATATTTTAGGGCTATCACATTTCTATCAACATTCCAGCAGAGACAATTACGAACCAAATAAAACAAACTTCTTTAATGAGGCCCTTTCACAACAGAGTTTCAACCTTCCCAATGTGAATGATCTTTCCTAGGTGATAACCATTAAATATAAAACATGGGAGCATCTAATTCATTCCTCCACACACATTATTAGCATCTATTATTTGCTGGTATTGTTAGTCACAATGACAAACTAAATAGACAAGGCAATCTATTCAAACTGTCCAGTAGGAACTGAATAATGAAGAGTTACAATTGCGACAACTATTCTGAAAGAATGATTACAAAGAAAATTCAAAAGACAAACATCATCGGTTCTGTTCGCTACACATAAAGCAAAGTAGTCTAGCTAATTATGAATGACTTAGGAAGACTACTCATCTAAAACCTGCCCCACACTCTGTCTTCCTCACTGCTTGTCTACCATCATTCAGGTAAGGCGTGCTCACCTTCAGAGCCCAGATAAAATTCACTGGTCATGCCACTTTAGTGACACGTTACAATTACTTTAAAAAAGAATCTCTACACGTACTTAAGGGTGTTCTCCCAGGCCTTGATGGAAGAGCAAGGACTGGATCTATCCTCCCATCTAAATACTACAATACTGAATAAAACACATGAATGCTGTGGGATATTCTGTATGGCAAATGTGTTGCTGATTGGTCAATAAATAAAACACTGATTGGCTATTGGCTAGGCAGGAAGTATAGGCGGGACAAGGAGGAGAATAAAGCTGGGAAGTGGAAGGCTGAGTCAGAGAGGCACTGCCAGCCGCCAAGATGACAAACAGCATGTGAAGATGCCGGTAAGCCACGAGCCACATGGCAAAGTATAGATTTATAGAAATGGATTAATTTAAGCTGTAAGAACAGTTAGCAAGAAGCCTGGTACGGCCATACAGTTTGTAACCAATATAAGTCTCTGTTTACTTGGTCAGGTCTGAGCGGCTGTGGGACTGGCAGGTAAGAGAGATTTGTCCTGACTGTGGGCCAGGCAGGAAAACTCTAGCTACACATGAACACTGACAACAGGCAGGATGACACAGTGATTCCTGAGAAAGGGAATATTCCCACTCATTGGAGAGGGTTTGTAGACATACAGCACACAGAAATTTAACAGTGCATCATGTTTAGGACAGGATAAAAAGTTGGAAAGGCAAAGCAAATTAGACATAGCAGGACCAAGTATTAGAGGAGAGAGAGCTAAACACAGGGAAAAGGTGCCCAGAAAATATACTCTGTGTGCCTAGAGGGCTGTTCTCATGCCCACAGCTGAAGAGTGATCAGGACATTCAATGAGGACTAAATAAAATACAACCCACAATAAGCAAAAAAGAAAGATCAAGTCAACCAACAGATACATGTCCAGATGACAGACTAGCAAACAAGGACTGAAACAGTATTAGAGTGTAATTTACATTTTAAGAAGGCAAAGGAAAATGTAAGTAGGTAGAGACCTGAATGTCCTCAGATCTATTTGTTTTTAAAGATAAATATATATATGGGAAGACCAGCCAATTATATACTGCAAAATAAATAAATTTCAAAAAAAATCTATTTAACTGGAAGGTACAGGAATAGAAATGAAGTGTGTTAGGTTTTGTTTTGCTTTTTCTTGTTGTTCGAGGAGAAAAAGAACACCAAAGAGGTAACGTTGGAGCCAAGCCTGAGGTGAGAAGCTTAAGAAAGGCCTGGTGATAAATGGAATAAAGAGGGTGGTGTCCTCAAAGCAAGGGGCAACCCAGCTAATCCTGCAACTTGTGAAAATAAAGGGCCTAAGGAATTGTCTGTTCCTAAAGAGCAACAACAAAGCAGAGCTTATGCAAATGTAATTCAAGGAGGGGGCCAGGTTCCAACGCAAGCAGGCAGCAAAACTTGGCAGCACTGGCCACGTGGTTCTGGCTTTTGAGTCATGAAAGATACAGGTGTAATGGAGTTATGGAATCTTCCTCCAGGGTTAAGGAAAGTCGGGTGTGTGGCGGGGGGGTGTGGGGGGTGTGTGTGGGGGGTTGCATGGAGGCCCTGAAAGCCCACTGCATGAAGCTATGAAGGTGAAGCCTGGATTACGTTGGAGACCCCAGGATGTTAGAGGTGCCAGAGCTGTGGAATATCTGCCAAGAAGAGCTGCAGATAGAGAGTGGAACCAGCCCAAGAGAAAGAAGTGTGTTGCAGTCAGCAAAGCTGGAAGGGCACAGCCATCTAAGCCATTTGCCATTAGACATGGAATTATAGGATTTGGAGTTTGCCCTGCTGGGTTTCCATCTTGCTTTGGTCTGGTATTTCCTCATTAAGTCTCCATTCCTTTCTTTTGGAATGATAATATGTATTCTGTGCCATTGTATGTTGGAAGTATATATATATATATATTGGGGGGGTTTACAGGGGGCTACAGCTGAGAGACTGCCTTGAGTCTCAGAGAAACTTTGGATCTTTATTTATTCTTTGGTTTTTTGAGACAGGGTTTCTCTGTGTGGCCCTGGCTGTCCTGGAACTTTCTACAGAATTAGGCTGGCCTCGACCTACAGAGATCCACCTGACTCTACCTCTAAGTGCTGGGATTAAGGTGTTCATCACCAGGTCCAGTAGAGACTTTTAAACAGTGTTGAGACTGGGCAGGACTATATGGACTTTTGAAGTTAGACTAAATGCATTTTGTTTTATGATATAGCTACAAGCCTATGAGGCCCAGGGAGTGGAACGTGGTGGTTTGATTAAGCTTTTATGTTCGAATGCTTATTTCCTAGTTGGTGAACGATCTGGGAAGGATTAAGAGGTGTGGCTTTGTTGGAGGAGGTTTCTTTCCAGTTGGCCTTTCCTCCCGCCTCGTGGTTGTGATCTCAACATGGTAGCTCTCACCTACAGCTCCAGCACCATGCCTGCTGGCCACCTTGCTTCCCACCATGACAGTCATGGACTAAAGCTGAAACTGGAAACAAGCCCCCAATAAACGCTTCTGTAAGCCGCTTTGATCATCGTGTTGCTTCACAGCAAGAGAAAAGTAACTAAGTGAAAATTTTTTATTTTAAAAATTTCTTTAAAAGATAACTGCTGGCTGGGCGGCAGTGGCGCACACCTTTAATCCCAGCACTCGGGAGGCAGAGCCAGGCGGATCTCTGTGAGTTCAAGACCAGCCTGGTCTACAGAGCAAGATCCAGGACGGGCACCAAAACTACACAGAGAAACCCTGTCTCGAAGAAAAAAAAAAAAAAAGAAAGAAAGAAAGAAAGAAAAGACAACTGCCAAAGTAAAAATAATAATGTACTGTAAGGCTCATAACACTAATAGAGATACAACACACAACAACAGCACAAAGGCAGAAGAACGATGCTGTGAAGTTGGTCTTCCATCCCCACAGGTTTCTCCTCATGATTTTAACCTCTCATAGACAGATGCTACTAAAACCTTATGTACAAATGCACTTCCCTTCTCATTATTCTCTGAACAATACTAGTATAAGAACTATTTCCATAGCACTTACATTTTATTATCATACATAATAACTGAAATCAAAGAGCTGTATTTAATGTATTTAACGTTAACATTTAAGAGGATGTACCCCAGGAGAGAGTCCACAGAGCTGAGTGAAATCTCCAAGCATGAGCAAACCCCTAGTGTAATTCCAGTACAGCAAAAGCCACAACTAATTAATTAAATTACACAGGATAATGTGTGTAAGTGACTTGCACATACTGTGCCCTTCTATATAACAGACCTGAACACCAGCAGATTTTGACATCCTTGAGGCAAAGCCTCCTTGAAATACAGAAGGATAAGTGAAATAAAGTTCTTATTGTATGTGAGGTGGTGTAAGTTCACTCAAAAGTAGAATGTGATGGGTTAAAAATGTGTACTATTAACAAGGATGATGGGCTTGGTGGCATATACACAGCACTTACAAGGCTACAAGAGGAAGAGCCTAGCTCCAAGAGTAACCTGAGCTACACAACAAGGCTCTGTAAAAACAAATGTATAGAAATGTTGATCAGCACTGACCAATGAGTACTAAGTTGCAGACAGATAGGGATAAGAAGGTCTAATATACTGTTGTACAGCACAGTGACTTCAGAAAAGTTATTATATACTGCAAAAAGCTAAAAGAAAGAATTTTGGTTTTTGTCATAGAGTGATAAATGAGAAAATCAATAGGTTTAGCCTAATCATACAAGAAATATATACTGAAACATTTTTAAGAATTTATTTTAATAATGTGTAACTTTTTTTTTTTTTCTTTTTTTTCCGGAGCTGAGGACCGAACCCAGGGCCGTGTGCTTGCTAAGCAAGTGCTCTACCCCTGAGCTAAATCCCCAACCCCTGTGTTTTTTTTTTTTTTTTTTTTTTTTTTTTGGTTTTTCGAGACAGGGTTTCTCTGTGCAGCTTTGCGCCTCTCCTGGAACTCACTTGGTAGCCCAGGCTGGCCTCGAACTCACAGAGATCCGCCTGGCTCTGCCTCCCGAGTGCTGGGATTAAAGGCGTGCGCCACCACCGCCCGGCCCCTGTGTTTTTTATGTACCAGTTAAATAAGGCATTTAACTTTTTCCAGATTAAAAAAAAAAAAAAAATTATAGAGGTTGAGAAAATTGCTTGTCATAAAGAACATGCCACATGTCTTAATTACTTTTCTATGGCTGTGAAGCAACATCATGGCTAAGGCAACTTATAAAAGCAAGCATTTAATTTGGTGCCTCACAGTTCCAGAGGGGGTCCATGATCATCGTGGTGGGGCTCATGGCAGCAGGCGGACAGACACTGAGTGGAGCAGTACATAGATTTTGATCCTGATCTACATGCATGAGGCAGAGAAACTGAGGTGTTCGGGTGGCGCACACCTTTAATCCCAGCACTCAGGAGGCAGAGGCAGGCAGATCTCTGTGAGTTCGAGGCCAGCTTGGGCTACAGAGTAAGATCCAAGACAGACACCAAAACAACACAGAGAAACCCTGTCTCGGAAAAAAAAAAAAAAATTCCCACATTATAAAAAGCTGAGTACAGCAGGACACACCTGTAATAGCAGCACTGAGAACGCAGAGACAGAAAAAGCCCTTGGACTTGCTGACCCAGCCAGTCTAGCCAACGGTAAGCTCCAGGTTCAGTAAGATATTCTGTCTCAAAAAATGTGGAGAGCAACTGATGTCAACCTGATGGTAACCTCTGCCTCCAAATGCATGGACACCTGAAAGTTAAAACCTTAAACACGATCTGGAGAGAGTTCAGCCATCAAGAGCCCTTCCTGCTCTTCCAGAAGACCAGAGTTTGAATCCTAGCACTCAAGTTGGGTGGTCTACATCCACGTGTAGCTCTAGCTCCAGAGGCTTCAATGTCCTCTTCTGGCCTCCACACACCTGCACACACACACCCTCCACACATATACAAATAAATAAAAATAAATAAAACTGATAAAAAGCTAAATAACCATTAAATAATAATAAAGAAGGTAAAAGCAATCATTTAAGAAATCTAAAATAACGCAAAGAAGAGAAAAGGAGAACAGATGAGACAAAAAAAAACTCTGAAAGATTGTAAAGTAAAATCCAATCATTCCAATCATGATATTAAATGTAAATGATCTAAATATTCCAATAAAAAGGCAGAGATTATGAAATGGTTATATAGTAATACCCAAATATATGGCACTTATGAGAAAACCATTTGAAATATAAAGACACATGTAAGTTAAAAAAAATAATGGAAATGTATCTTGCAAACATTAATCACAGTGCCTGCCCCTATCCCCAGATTGCACACTCTGTGAGGGTAGGGCCATATGCATTTTTTGTTTACCATATGTCTCCTGTGTCTACCTAGATTGTGTGTAATTATTTGTTAAATTTTTTTAAATCTCAAAATTTGTGGCAAGTTCTACTTCACATTATTATGGTTCCCACACTACAATGTCATCATAACTCAAAGTTTTAAAAAGCAATTTTCATCTGAGGCGATCAACAGATTTCTTGCTGTTCCCTATCCCATCTCTGACAAAATCTGCTAGGCAACCTTGCTAGTTCTGTGCCAAAAGTAAAGAATAGTATCCCTGGATGAGCACCTGGTTAGCTTTTCTTGCCTAAAGTACATCTACTTGGCTATTACCTAAGAGTACTGAATATTTCTTTTCTATTACGCTTCTCAACATAAACATTTAAAGCTCAAATTATCCTGTCATGAACAGAATGCTATTGAGACAGAAAATGGACTGTAGGTTTGAGGTTTGAAAAGTATGGAAAGGGCAAGTAGAAAGTCAGCTATTGGAGTGAGGCATGCTGATGCACACCTATAATCCTAGCACTTAATCCCAGCATCTGGGAGGTTGAGGCAGGAGGATTATGAGTTCAAGGCCAGCCTGGGCCACAGTCATGTGGGTGTGTGCAAAGGTACATATGAGCACCAGAGGTTAATGTCAAATGTCTTGCTAAATTGAGGGCTCTCCATCTTATTTTTCTGAGACAGGAGACTGGCTGGCCAATGAGCTCCAGGAATTGTCCTGTCTCTACCCATCCTCCTCCAGGACTACCTCACTTGACTTTTATGTGCTTCTGTAGAACTGAATTTAGCCTCCTGTTACCACTTTAGCACTGTTAGCACTTTACCAACTGAGCCATATCCCCAGGCCTTTTCCCCAAAGGCAGTCCTATAGATTGAACCCAGAGACTCATGTATACTCGGTAAGCACTCTCCCATCAATGAGCTATCGTCCCCATCCTACCTCCCATACAGAGATAATTCCTCCTCTCCAACTGTTTTGCCTCTCCACCTCACCTGTGCCCTGAGTTAAGAAATGGGTAGTGAAACACAAGAAAGACTTTTGGTGTTTCTGTTGTATCTATTGTGCTAGTGAAATAAAGTGTTTGGATTTCTAAATAAAAAATAATATACTTTAATATTTCTTCATTTTTGCGCTTTTTTTTTTTTTTTTTTTTTTTTTTTTTTTTTTTTTTTTTTTTTTTTTGAGGCAGGATTTCCTTGAATAAACCTGACTGTCCTGGAACTCACTAGCCTCAAACTCAGATATCCACCTGCCTCTGCCTCTTGGGTGCTGGGATTAAAGGCGTGCTCCACCATGCCTGGTACATTTCACTATTTCAACAGGTACAGTACTAGGTATTGGGTATATGACAGGATCTAATCCTCATGGTAAAGACAGCACAATAAAAATGAAAGAAGGAGAGCCTAGTTAGCAGGAGAGGGAATCGGAGAAATATTTACAATTCTGATTCAAATAACCACATGTGCAATGTCTAAAAGCAGTAAAGCATTATCTCTGTTCCCTCTTCTGAAACTATGCCATCAACCTGTCAAAAAGTGGAAACTGAATGAGCCTTGAGTAACTGT
This sequence comes from Peromyscus eremicus, assembly GCF_949786415.1. Classification (NCBI taxonomy): domain Eukaryota; kingdom Metazoa; phylum Chordata; class Mammalia; order Rodentia; family Cricetidae; genus Peromyscus; species Peromyscus eremicus. The sequence continues at coordinate 59,228,151 of NC_081427.1, forward strand.
CAAATAAGACGGCAAAAGTTGTATAGGATACTTCTGAGGTTGGGTTACAATAGGCTAGCTACTCAGCTCCAGCCTGGTGATGGTGGTGGTGGTGGTGGTGGTGGTGGTGGTGGTGGTGGTGGTGGTGGTGGTTTTAATGATCCACTACACTGTATAGCAAGCCAAGCATCAAGAAATCAAGGCCCTAATCCCAGCTGACTGCCCAGCTCAAAGTCAACACTAGCTTACTATGCCCATGAATAACTCCACAGCCTAGCCAAAACCATATAGGGTAGAAGCAAACCATCCCCCAAAAGCTTTTCCAAAGTTCCAAATTCATAAGCTAATAAACGGCTGCAAATGTTTGAAGCTACTAAATTCTGGGATCATTTGTAATACAGTAAGTAATAATGGGAACAATTTGCCAAGATCCTGAGGCTGACAACTGCTTAACAGGTCCAGAAACTTCAAGGTACAGTGTGATTGGAACACAGAGATCAAAAACAACTGTACTAGTGCAACACCAGCAGCACCCAGGACAGCTGGGATCTGCTATTCATGCTATACACCTATCAGATAGTAAGAATCTCTGAGGAGGTTGGACTTCTTTTGGATACTATAGCATCATGAAAATTTTTATTTTAAAGAACACTTGTAACTTAATGATCACATTTGTAGTAATTTACAGGTGAAACATATTATGTCTAGAATATGCTTTAAAATAATCCACTGACTAAGTGTGGTGGCACAATCCTTTAATCCCAGCACTTGGGAGGCAGAAGCAGGTGGATCTCTGTGTGTTCAAGGCCAGCCTGGTCTACATAGTAAGTTCCAGGACAGCAAGAACTACATAATAGAGACCCTGTCTCAAAAAAAAACAATCAACAAATAAATAAAATAATCCAGAGGACAAACAATATAGATAAAATAATATAGATTATGTTAATTACTGAAGCTAGCTAATGGATGTATGGGTGTTAAATATATAATTATCTTTTCATTTTTGTATGCTTCCAAATCTATCACAACATTTATAATACAAATCTAACAGAGGTAAGGCTGTAAACCCAGGACAAATGGTAGACTCCTCCAGTGTCTTACTCTTTTCCTTCATGAGCATGCTTCCCAACAGCAGGTAACCAGTTAGAACAGGATTGTGAGACTGAGCAGGTAGTCCCTCCGGCACTCTCACTGGTTCTTGATCTCCCTTGTCAAGATCATCACCTAAATCTTGAAGCTGAATGAGGCATACACTCTCATTTAGTAACCAAGGAGAATGAAGCCAAATTAACATCACACAAAGAAGCTGAGGCTGAGTCAAGAATTCAAAACCTTATCGAGCCAGTCTCGGGAAATGAATATTAAGCAAATTACTGTAGTGTACAGTTACCAACTTCAATATACAGTCTCTGTTGAGTACAGGTGTAATAATCCTAGTTCGTAATGTTTGCCGTGCATCCTGTTAAGAGCTGAGGGGAATACACAAAGAGGAAACATACCTAGTCCATGTTAAGTTTATCTTGAAGAAAAAATTCTTTTCTTTCCTTTTCTCTTTGTCTTTTGTTTTGTTTTAGATAGGGTCTCAGTATGTAGCCTAGGTTGGCCTCAAACTTGTAACCTTCTTGTCTCTTCCTATTTGGTGCCAGGTATGGTGACCACCATACCCAGCTGAAAACATTTTTTTATACAGAAAATAATTACAATATGAATGTAAAGTGATAAATTCATGGGAGAGGCAGGATGGCATGCTATGAGGGTCCGGAAAAAGTAAAGCTTGTAAAACAATCTACTTTAGTATCAAATGGTGGACAGTCCATTTTCCAGAGGAAAGAAAACAAGGCCAAGCAAGAGGTGCTCCCAGCTAACACAGGGATTTTAAGGTTCTCTCAAGTCACATAAGCACGGCTCTATAAAAGGATTCTGAACCTGAGAGTAAAGGGTAGAAAAGTAACTACAAAGCAGCAAAATAAATGTCCTCTGAACTTCTTTATCTGTGTTCTATTTTATTTTTTACGTTTTTATTTCTTTAATTCTGGAGGGGCACAAATGTGTGCCAAGGGCACATGTGTAGAGGTCAGAGGACAACTTGTGAGAAATCACTTCTCTTCTTGTACCATGTGGGTTCTGGGGACTGAACTTAGGCCATCAGGCTTAGAGGCAGGTATAGATCACAAAATGTTTACATGAATATTTGAATGGAAGAAGGTACGTAAAGTCTATAAATTTTGTCAGGCAAAATGGCTTAGAAGGTAAAAAGCAGTTTCCACACAAAGCTGACAAATTGAGTTCATTCCCCAGAAACCATGGTGGAAGGACCCTCATGTGAGTGTCCCCATTCACACACACAGTAATACAAAATAATTTTTTTTTTTTTTTTTTTTTTTTTGGTTTTTCGAGACAGGGTTTCTCTGTGTAGCTTTGCGCCTTTCCTGGAACTCACTTGGTAGTCCAGGCTGGCCTCGAACTCACAGAGATCCGCCTGGCTCTGCCTCCCGAGTGCTGGGATTAAAGGCGTGCGCCACCACCGCCCGGCATACAAAATAATTTTTAAAAATTCCATTAATTCAGCCAGGTAGTGGTGACACACTTCATGAGCATGCTCCCCAACAGCAGGTAATCCCAGCACTCGGGAGGCAGAGCCAGGCAGATCTCTTTGAGTTCAAGGCCAGCCTGGTCTACAGAGCGAGATTCAGGACAGGCACCAAAACTACACAGAGAAACCCTGTCTCGAAAAACAAAAAACAAAACAAAACAAAAAAACAAAAAAAACAACCTACGAACAAAAAACCACTCCATTAATTTTATCTTTGCTCTTTAGCACACCAATATCTAAAAACAAACTTTTCTTTCTTTAAAAAAAAGGGCTGAAAAGATGGCTCAGCAGTTAACAGCACCGGTTACCCTTCCAGAGGACCTGGGTTCAATTCGCAGCACCCACACTGCAGTTCACAACCATGTATAACTCAGTCCCAGGGATCCAATGCCCTCTTCCATGAGCTCCAAGTATGCACATGACACACAGACATGTATGCAAGGAAAACACCCATATAAATATGTTTTTAAATTAGTTGTGTGTGTGTGTGTGTGTGTGTGTGTGTGTGTGCACATGGGCCATAGCACAGATGGGAAGGTCAAAGGATAACTGTGAAACTGGTTCTCTCCTTCACCTTTACATGAGCTGCCAGGCTCCACAACAAATGCCTTTACCTGCTGAGCCATCTCATCAGCCCCCATACTTTCCCTTATTTATGAAGCAGATCTGGAACTGCTTCCTCCACTGTCCTCGTCAAGTGGGGGGAAAAAAAAAACTATAGTGAAAATTAAAAATCACAGAATAATAACAGCTATCTTTAGTTACTATTTAATAAGTATTGTTTTAACACCCTTTTAGATACTTTATCCATTTATCTTCATAATTTTCTCCCCATTTACAGATATGAACACTGAGGCACACAATACTTAAGATAACTTGCTCAAGATCACAGTGCTACTCTCTGACTCTGGAAACCTCACCGGTTTGCTAAACTAGTAAGGCTACGCTACTCTGCAATTACAGCTTAAGTAGCCTAAATCTCTATCTCAAAATTTAAAAAGAGATGGTGTGTTAGAAGCTTTACAATGAAAGTCTGTTTTACAGAAGAAAGAATAAACTCTTCAACATTATAAAGCCTCTATCTCTTTTTACTGCTGACTCATCCAATGAACAGTTACCATGCACTCCTTTAGCATGCTAGTCCATTACAAAATTAAAACACTATCCAAGCTATCATGGTAAGATCAGAATTAGTACAGGTACAAGTTCTTTGAGTGATTTAGAAAGAAAGCTAAGGTTTACCGTGTCCAGAAAAGACTGAAAATATTTATCAAGAAAAAGAAAGATGGGATAACTTGAAAAGTTCCCAAAATAATAACATACTGAGTACTCACTAGGAGTCAGAGCATCATCTCAGCACTTACACTGATTAACTTTAGGTCTTCCTAGACAGGAAAGAAAAAGGCTTACGCATGGTTTTATACACTTTGATTCACCATGAGTAAATGTGTTGTGTATGTGTAAGAGAGAACTATTAAAGATATTAAATATCCTCTCAGCCCTCAAAAAGGCTTTAAGACTTTCTATGGGACTTGGTTTCAGGATGTTTCAAATGGTGCCTGGATTTAGGGTAATAGCTCAGTGCAGTGAGCTTTCCTAGCTGCGGAAACCCTGGGTTCAGTCCACAGTACCTGGGGGTGGGCAAGGGAGGGTGGAGAGGAAGCGGGGAATAGAAGGGATTGAAGGTTTTCCAGCAGACTCTATTACTTATGAAGTTGATCTTCCAAGATTACAGAATGTTCACTAAGAAGAAAACAGGCAACTATAGGGAAATATTAAAATAAAATTGAAGCCAGGTGTGGTAGCCCTTACCTTTAACCCAGCAACTGGGGGAGAGAGGCAGATTTCTATGAGCTTAAGACCAGCCTCATCTGCATAGCACCCAGTTACAAAGTGAGACACTGTCTCAAACCACAAATCAAAACAAACACTGAAAAATTAGATATCATCCTTTAATGCTTTAATAGAATGGAAACCATGAAAACTCTTCCACCTACTTGGGTACAGGAGTTACCTACATTTAGATTGCTTTCAGAGTTCACTAAAACTTCGGGCTGCTTACCTCACTTAGGCACTTTAAGCTTCCCAGTGGCCATGGTTAGCAATCTCTGCCAGGCTTCCCTCTTTTTCCAAGGCTCTGAGTAACTATATTCTCCATACTCAGCAGATGGCTGTGTCATTTATCATTCACTAGATTCTAGTGACTAGAATATAACACTCATAAAGGCAAGGCTTTGTTTATAGATGGATCTCAGATTTTAGAACAGTGCCTGACACCTTATATGTTAGACAAACCAGTAAACAAATTGAGAAATTGGAGTCTATCAACTAAAAACTCCCAAGGGTGTCCTGTCCTTCAGGGTACAAATACAGTCAGGCCTTCCTTCCCCATCTCCTCCAGTTTATGATGAAGACATCTCTTTTACTAACTAACCATCAACTACTTTACCTATGTGCCACATCACATCCTGCCCCACCTTTCTTCAACAAGTATCTGTTTGTTGTTCTTTTGAAAATACCTCCAGTTAGTTATTCCTTCTCGAAGAATGTTTGTCCATATTTCTGTGAACAAAATTCAACTACCTGAACCTTAGAGAATTTTGAAGCTACACTATTTCATAGATATTCATGTGTGTGTGTGTGTGTGTGTGTGTGTGTGTGTGTGTGTGTCTGTGTGTGTGTCTGTCTGCCTGTCTGAGAGGGAGAGAGAATGTGTGTGTGTGGTGTGTGTTCTGCTCTTTCATGTTTTGCTCTATTCCCTTGAGATGGGACTCTCACTGAACCTGGAACCAGCTATTCACTAGCAAGCCCAGGGATCCTCCTGTCTTCACCAGTAACCTAGTGAGGATACAGGCTTGTAACCCTCTGGGTTTTTCACATACTGCTGAGGATCTGAACTCAGGCCCTCGTGTGAATGCTCTTATCACAGCCATCTTCCTAGCCCCAAGATACTGCCTCTTAAAGTAGATGTCTACATTTCCAATCTGATTCGTCCTGCCCCCTCACTCTGTAGCAACCTGGTTTCCAAGGTAGGCTGCACAGAGTTTTCAAGAGAAAGCCTTTAAAAACCTATCAGCCCAAATCCACCGATACCCCAACTCACTTGGTCATTCTACTCACGGGGCCCAGGCACTCCTTTCTTCAAGCTCATTTTCTTAATCTGTGTGACATGTTCTCTCACCTGACAGTTCTCTCAGCTCCTCTGCCTACTCCTAAAATGATGACTCCCAGAGAAGCCTAGCCTGTTCTTTTCTATAAATACCCTGAATGAGCTCATCCACATTCACAGCGTCAACCAATACTTATATATTCTAATGATTCCCAAAACTCAATCCCTAGCCAAGTTCTGTTTTTACTAAATGTCAGACCTGAATATCCAATTGTAAGATATCCCCAATGCAGATGACCATAACTGCCTAACTTTCCATCAATCACCACCTCTTTCCAATGTAAACGTGCCTCTCTCCTCCCGGTTCTCTACCTCAGTTCATGGTTATAAAGCCAACTTCTTTACTCCCCTATCCTCCAATCTATCTAGTTTACATCAACTCTCAGAGACAGTCACTACTTAAATCTCGAGTCCATGCCCTAGGGTAGTGTTCTGATTCAAACAATTATTCCTGACTAAACTGCTGCAACTAACCTACTTTGGAATTAAATGTAAATGTCTTTTGATCCCAGTTACTACTTACAAATGTACCCTCCCTCAAATATAACACTTCCCCACAATGCAGTCAGAATGGTTATTCTAAAATGCAACGTTGGTAATAACCAGTTGGAAATTGCTCTACTGGTCACCATTACTTAAAGCAATAGCTTTAGTTTTCTTTTTCTCTCATGTCTACTTTTATGTTTTATTATATATAAACATGCCTATTATATAAGTCATGTGCCTGTTATACAAAATGTACTTATATAAATACACACACATATAGAACATATAATTTATAAATATATATGTATGAAGGAAGATGCTTCAAATCTTTTATGGATACAGGCACATAAAAGTACATGAAAACCACTAACCTAAGGGAAACGTACAATCCTCTTAACATGACAGTTAGGAACTGGCCCCAGCTAGCTTTCTACTCACATCTCTCTTCACCACCTTACCTTTCTAACAAGCGTACTCATACTCTGAAACTACCCACCCAAAATGTCCTAACCACTTTATTCACACCTTCCTCTAATTGTTGTTTGTTTTTCAAGTCTCAACTCAAACTTAGCTGGCTATATGAAACACCTGACAGTCCAAGGAACTTCCTTCTCTGCATGCTCAAACTCAGTGCACATCATTACAGCATTTAAATCATAGCAGTATCATTTCTTGTTTACATGTCTATCTACTCCTTTTTGTATTGCCGGTGCCTAGCATGACTCATGATGCAAACTAAGTGCTTTTTTTTTTTTTTTTTTAAAACAAGTGCTCAAGAAGCAAGGGAACTGGAACTCTGGTTTGTCTAACACAGCAGGGAGAACAAGCACTCTTATACTGAGGGCTGTTTTTTTGGTTTTTGTTTTAAATAGTCAAGTATGGTGGTGTATGTTCTTTCTCTCTCTACATTATTTTATTTTATGTGCATAGGTTTCTGCCTTCAAATATGTCCATGTATCATGGTTGTGTCTGGTACCCAAGGAGGCCAGAAGAGGGCATCAGATCATCTGAAACTGGGACTTGTAGCTGGTGTGAGCCATCGTGTGGGTGCTGGAAATCAAACCCAGGTTGATTTGAAAGATCAACAAGTTCTCTTAACTACTAAGTCATCACTCCACCCCCCTACCAATTTTAAATTTTTAATTTTAAAATGTACTTAAATTATGCTTGAGTTTTCAGGTGTTAGTCAGATTTTTAGAAAGTATTTTTGTCATCTACCAAACTCCAATCAATTGATCAATAGTACCAACATATTCTGAAAGATGCCTTATATAAATCAAGACCTGAAGGCTCAGTGATTCTGATCAAACATGGTAAATTAATGACACACATTTATCTTCCTTTTCTAAATTTCCATTTAAGTCAAAGTGAAGGGAAAAAAAGGTATAAACCCATAATATCCAAGAATAGAAAGTGAATTTTTCAAGTATGGAAAACAAATTACAGTACCTGAGTTGGTAAAACAAGAAAGTGTCAAAGTATCCTTAAAAAGAAAGCTAAGTGAACAACCACTGGCCCGAACAGAGGCAAGGTGATCGCAAAGGAGTGTGAAGTGTGAGACTTAACTGAGGGTTGGCTGAAATTTTAATAGAGAGCAATGGGATCGCTACCTCAGCTCTAACATCAACTACCTTTCCCACAAACAGGAGCAGTACTTGAAACAGGAGCATTAAGGGGAAAAAAGGGCTACAAATGGAAACTAAAAACAAAACAAAACAACCCCCCCCCCACACACACGTGCATGTAATGCGAAATAGCCTTACCTTATCTCAGAATGCTACGAGGTATAGGTATGTGTGTGTAATTACTCTTCTTTAGAGAAATTACATAGCATGCAAGAATGAAAAGAGGTCTATCATCCAACAAACAGGCAGTTCATAAAGAGCAAAGAGAAAAGGGGCAAGAAAATATTTCTAGCCAGGTATGGTAGCACACATCTATAATCCCAGCACTCAGAAGGCTGAGGCAGGATAGTTTAAAGCCTGGGCTACAGAGTCAGACCTTGGCTTGGAAAGTAGGGAAATTATTCCTTAAAAATACGAGGAAATTTCCAAATTTGGGAAGGTGAGTTGCCAGGTTTTCAAGAGCCCACTAAAATACTAAAGAACAAATGATTAGAAAGTAAGAACAAAAGCAGAGTTGGGAATATAATTCAGGGGCAAAGCACCGGGTTCAATCCACAGCACTGCAAATAAACAAACAACAGCATTCAAGAAAAAGACCCATGAAATATCATCATGAAGGTTCAGGTCATCAACACTACACGTCAAGACACAAGAAGCAGCAACAATCAGCTTCAATAGCACTGAAAACTAGACAGAACACAGTAAGTTAGGGGCTTAAGAAAGTAAGAGGACGTTGTCTGTTTTTCTATATAAATACACTCAACAACTAGGAGAGAACAATTTCACATACATAATATAGTGTCTGAAAAAAGTGATATTCTACCCAGCACTTGAGAGGAAATCACATTATAGAAAACTGTGCTGTTAAAACACAACAGACATAGTGTCCAGTAATGAGAGAGAATGATAAGGGAAGATCTGGGATGCATAAGGAGTAACCAGTCAATGTAGGTGAATAAGTACAGAAGGCTAGCTTCAAGGTTAAAGACTTTGAAAAAAGAACCACGGGTACTTGATATGATATGCCAATTTTAAGATGGCCTCCAAGACCATTCCCCGATTTTCACTTTATACATAATCTTCTACACCAGTGGCTCTCACCCTGGGAGTCAAAGGACCCTTTCACAAGAAAACATAGATATTACATTATGATTCATAGCAGTAGCAAAATTACAGTTATGAAGTAGAAATGAAAGTAATTTTATGGTTGGGGTCTCCACAGCATGCGGAACTGTATTAAAGGTCTGACGCACTAGGAAGGTTGAGAACCGCTGCTCTAGAGAGTGGGTGAACAGTTGACCCGAGTAGTGGGTGCACACAAATGATAGAGACAAAGTTGCTGACCCTGAATTAATCAAAAGGAAGATTATTATCCTAAGAGGTCTGGATCTATGCAGGTAAATGGCCAACCAAAAGGAGACTCTCCTTGGCTGGTTTGGAAGAGACACAGCAAGCAAAGAAATTAATTCAGCTGAAAACCACAGGAATACAAGAGAAAATGTCCATAATCTCAATCCTAGCTTCCACCTGGATTAACTGATGAAGAAGACCCAGCTAATTGTCAATGCTTAGACTCTTGACCCACAGAAACGTATGGATAACAAATAGGTGTTGTTTTAAGCCAGTAAAACCTTGCTAGTTTGTCACACAACAATAAAAGCCTAATATTTATGACATACAACTTAAAACTTTCTAAGCAAAATCAGTAATTTAGAATGAAATCATATTTTCTCCTAAAACAGAAAACTTCAGAAGTCAAAGCCATCTCAGGTAGTTTTAAAGACAATACATTTAAAAAGAAGTCAAAGCCATCTCAGGTAGTTTTAAAAACAATACATTTAAAAATGCCAGAAAGCAGAAGAAACCTTGAATAGGAAATGGTCATACCTGGTAGGTGTGGCTAAAAGCAATCAGGTTCAAAGGTATCAGTTTCAGACTATCCCAGATCTTCTAGCTTACAAAGAATATTCTTACAAAGAATACTGCTTACAGCAGCTAAATCAGGTGTTTCTGCCTCCAGTTTGCATCATGGTTTAAAGTGTGTGGGTCATGCCTAGGGAAGGCACTAGGTAGGAAATGGGAGACAGAGGCACTTTAGGAATCAGGTAAGCTTTCTGAATAGACAAAGGTTTTCACTTTTGTGATGGACTGCAGCATCCCTCAATACGATCCAGCAGCATCAGCACCACCTGCAAATTCATAGACCCACTGAATAAAAATCTGAGGGTAAAGGAAACCCAGCAATCTTTTTAACAAGCCCTCTAGGTGGTGCTGATATAGGCTCACAATTGAGAACTAATCTAGTATTTATTTCTGCCAGTATCATACTATGATCTAGTCTTCTCCTGCTGTAGCCAAGAGGTAATGCAGTTCAAAACTATCTGACCTAGCTAACATAACACGATTGCTTTAATTAAAAAAAAAAAAAAAAAAAAAGCTTGTAGAAAAAATAAGAGATCAGGCTAGAGCTGTGTTTCCTTGAGTAGAAAGTTTTTAGAACAATGTGTTTAGGAAGTGTGTGTTCTCTTCACTTCCTCACAGTCCTCACTAATCTCTACTCCTTTTACCTTACACTAGCTAATGACTGCATTAGAGTTTCAGAGGTAATTCCAAAAGGACAGTTTAGGGACTAGAGAGATGGCTCAGCACTGAGAAGATGTGCTGCTGTTAGAGGACCTGAGCATTCATTTTCCAGAACCCACACAGTAGCTCACAACAGTCTGTAACTCCAGTTACAAGGGATCCCTCTTCTGGCCTCCACAGGCACCAGGCTAAGTGTGTGGTGTGCATGCATACATGCAGCAAAGCATTCATACACATGAAATAAAAATAAATATTTTTTTAAAGAATAATGACAAGTTTAAATCTGGTACAGTATGGGCCAGCTTTTCCTTACAGACTAGTAAATCAAGTAACAGAGACCATGTCATTCAGAAACTGCAACATGCTATATCCTGGCCCTCCACTTATAGGTCTTTTAAGCAGAGGAAAAATGTTCCAAAATAACATCTCAAGTGCCCCTCCTCCCTCCACCAGCCTGAGATCTTCAGAGAAACAGATTCTATCTACATAAGTATTCCAGAGACTGAAGTGCCCAATAACTACAAGGAGGGTTAGCTTATAAAAATTTCAATTTAAAGTCAACAGTGGAAATATTACACCAAACATGTATGATAATGTCAAAACGCTTATAAGTACTTCAAACATCCCAAACATAATACACTAAGCAGATTTAAAGTAAAATGCAGCGTTTTCATCATCCAAAAGGAAGACAAGAGACATGTATTTAAGGAACTCACCAAAAACCAAGCTTGCACTAAATTTGAATGTTTTAGAAGAACTATGAAGGATTAAACACAGCTTTCCAAAGCAATCACGGAGCATCCATTTAGGTTCCCTGAACTAATGACAAGAGCTCCCGGCAGCTGCAAGATTCAACACATGCTCTATCATTTCATAGTTGTAGAATGTTCCATTAGTCACATGTTCCTTTGGAGCTTTTTCTCCATAAAGATGCAGATAACATTAATATCCTGATAACTGTCAGCAGAATAATCCTTACATTTAAAACAGTTCTTGCTGGACAAGTAGGGTAACTACTTCTTTAGTCAATCTTGAAAATAATGAACTAAGATTTTACATGTAGAAGTAAAAACTGATACAAATGCCTATAAAACTATATATATATATATATATATATATATATATATATATGAACAGTTACTGACTGTGGTATTATACTATAGATATTAACATTCTTTAAATACCTTCACTCTTAAATCCCAAGAGGAAACATTAAAACTTAAATGTACTCATTTTAGAGCAACTAAACAATTCAGAGAGACTCAAACACTTTCACAACTGGTCTTCCCAAAAACAGGGCAGCACTTTAAGGCTTTCCTCATCTTTTTTTGTATATTCAAACACACTTTATGTACGCAGTCCTAAAACATATACACTCGTACATTTTGTGTTTATTGTATTACTTTATGTGTTTGCCTGCATGCCTATTTGTGGACTACATGCATGCCTGGTGCCCAGAGGCCAGAAGAGAACATCAGATCCCCTGAACTGGAGTTATAGATAGCTGTGAGCTGCCATGTAGGTGTTGGGAATAGAATCCAGGCTCTCTTGGAAGAGCAGCCAGTGCTCTTGACCACTGAGCCATCTCTCCAGTTCCATTATACACGTTTGCCAATGGCAAACTCTACCATCTTTGAAATTATTCTTTAGACTAGCTTCCTGCCACATTAACAGCCTGTAACTCTACCTATGGACTACACATTGATTACTCAGAATACTGTAATTTGTCACAAAATAAAATTAAATAGTAACACTGTCATTAATAGTTTATACTTTACCCCAGATTATCATCAAAATAGTAATGCACACACATGTATTTAACATTAACAAGATACCAAATAAAAGAAATGAAAAGCCACAGTTACAATTCTGTAATTACTTATATTAAGCTAAATAGATAAGTAGCCAAACTATCTTCTAAATGTTTATAGTTATATACTCAGATTAACACTGCTATCCAACTTGGCCAGAGAAGCTTTCTTTTACAGTGGCTGACACTCAACAGAGACTCTTAACTATTCTGAAAATAAACGACTGTTGAATGCTCAACCCTAAACTGGACATCTATATCATCCCTCCAAGACTCAGGGAACATCAAAAAAGGGAAGCAGGAACAGTGTTAAGTGCTAAAAAGGTGGTTCTCAACCTGTGGGTCACGACTCCTTTGACATTTGGTGAACCCTTGGATATTTACATTATGATTCATAACAGTAGCAAAATTATAGTGATGAAGTAGCAACAAAAATAATTTTATCGTTGGGGGTCACCACATGAGGGACTGTATTAAAGGGCCACAGTGTTAAAGGTTGAGAATCACTGTGCTAGAGGATAGGAGTCCTACAAAATGCTGCTTTCCAGATATGACAAGAGCAATCTTATCAAGAATGAACACACAGTAGCTATGACTACCTGCACACTTCCACATACGTGGGAAGGGGGAGGCTGTCTATAAGAGAGGGAGGATGCAGGAGAGAGCAATGGGGTGAATATGTTCCCAAATCATTGCAAACATGCATGAACTTGTCAAAGATTTAACAAAATAATAACTATTGATTATCAGCAGAGAAGGTAAAAGGGCATTCTGCAAGATCTAGAACTGTTTTTGCTTTTTTAATCTACAAAGAATCTTAAGAAAGTTGGCTTAAAGGGTGACGGGAGTCTTCTCGCTCTTGAGTAAAGGTTTCTCTGTGTAGTCCTGGAACTCATTCTATAGACCAGGCTGGCCTTGAACTCAGATATCTGCCTTCTTGTGCTGGGACTAAAGGCGTGTGCCACCATGCCCAGCTCTTCTCAGTTGAACCTATACAATGATCCCTGGTAATACTGTAAGAGTAGGTGGAGTCCTTATTAAGTAGTATGACGGAAGCTGGCAGGGCAATTAAGCAAACCACACACATTTCAATGTTAAAAGTCAAAAGACACATTTGAAACAATGGGACAGGAAACAACACTACTTTACGAAAGAACACGTAAAAAGCTGCACACAGAAAGCTAAAGGGATGGTAAGTTCAAAGTAGCTGTCCTAGGTTTAGGAATACTGGAGGACACGGATAACGTTTTCTAAGTTGAGTTCTTTGATAGCTAATTCCATTCCAAATGATTTACTAGTTATCATTATTAAGACCCTAATAGGAGAACCTGAAAGTACCAGGGATGAAAACTCGAAATCACCGAAATACCTTACAGATAACCCTAAGACTTATCACAAATATTTAAGAAAGACAGGAAAGCAGTAATAAGTTCTCAAGCAAACCTGAGGCATACTTAAACACAAAAAAGAATCTAGCAATCTACCTATATAAAGAAAATAATAACTGACATATCCCAATTACTAGAACTCAGGAGTTTCCTATATACTAAGAATGGGACTTAATTCACTCAAATCCCTTCAGCTAATTTTCCAAGTGTGGTGCTGTGTCACAAACTCGTCTGTTTGAAGCACAATGCACTTTTAGCCATGAGAATACACATCAAAGCTAAGGCTCCAGTTGCCCTGTCTCCTGGTGGTAGTAGACGACCTGAATCCAGGACCTCAGCTTGTTGGGCATGCTGTTCCACCACTGAGGTATACTCCCAGACTCAACAACTAAAAACTGTGGAACTAGGAACAAGTCCTTCTGTGATAAAGTCAAGGATGATCTCTTTTATGGTCTTCTGGACTCTGCAGCATGTGAACACATGGATCCAGATATGCCATTAAACATAAGACATGGTAACAATGACTAAACAACTCTATACAGTAATGAAAATTGCAAGTTATCCACAATTCTAAAACACAGTTTTTGTTTTGAGTTTCACTTACATTCTAATTCTTGTTTGGTAGTTTTACAAAAAGCTGTCAATTCTTATAACCTTTCTGCCTCAGGACCTGGTACTAACCCTTCCATTTCAAACATAATATGAAAGAGCTCTTCATGATTTATTGACTACTGAAAGAAAATATCCAGAGCTAGGGAGATGGTTCTATGGGTTAAAGGCTCGACAGCAAATGTGAAGCCCAGTGTGGTGTCTGAATCCCCAGAACCCGTGTGAAAACCAGGTGGGTGAGATAGTCCCAGAACTTGGGAGGGGACAAAGAGACAAGGAATCCCTAAAGCAGGCTGGCTAGCTAGACTAGCCAAAAACAATGAGCTCCAGGTTCAGCAAGAGACTCTACTGCAATCTAAGCTATCAAGGAAGATACTGATATCCATCTCAGGCCTCCACAAGCACACTAGCACACAATTATGTGCACCCAGAGACACACACCTTTCCTGAACACATGCAAACATACACACATACACACACTCACACACACTATACACACATACATGTTCACTTAAAAAAAGAAATACCCCTAAGGCAGAGTCAATTTTACAATAATGTTAGGAATTACAGAGATTAAGTTGACTCTTCAAAAGCAGGAAAGACTGCAGGGGTTAACCATATTACAAGGATAAAACACTGATTAGACATTTTCTAGATTTCACAAACAATTTTATTTTCGAATAAGAAAAAAATGAGAAAAATTTGATCAGCCTACCTTAAAAAGAGAAAAAGATAGTTAATTATAAATGAAAGTCAGTTTTATGTGTTGAAAATTATTTTGCTATACAAAAGCCATATAGATTTAAGATTTTTGGAAATTTAAAAAATAAGATAAATAAAATGAAAGTAGAGGGAAAAGTCAAAATACTAAAAAGATATGCATGCCAATTACTCAATCTTCTTTTCTCAAAAGTATTATCTAAAAAACAAGAACAAGGAAGAAGGGTTAGTTTTCTCCCCCTCCTTCCTTAGACCTTAGGAAGACAAAATGGACCAACATGCTAGATTACAATGGATAGGGAAGACTATCACTAAGTATGAACTGAGTGCAGGAGCACACTCCCAACACTCAGGGGCTAGAGAAGCAAGCTATGGGTCATAGGTCCCAGCTACCTGGGCTACACGATAAACCTCTTTCATACATAAGGTGAGTTGAGAAGGAAAGGGAGGGGGAAGAGGAAGGGAAGGAAGGAGGGGCTGGAGTAAGGAGGAAGTGCACTGTAAACTTTAAGATTTTCTGACCTAAAAGAAAGATTCTAGATACACAATTCTATTCGTACACTGTTGACTGGGTTTCGTTGTTGAGTTTCACCTATACTCCTATAATACCATTCATTTATGGGGTGTGGTGGTACACACCTGTAAGGCCAGTACTCTGGGATGGCCAATCTGAGCTACTTAGCAAGACCCTGTGTCTCAAGGACAAAAAAGATCTGAATTTTTTTGTTTGTTTCATTCTCAATTCTTGTACACAGATTAAACCTACCTACAATTACCCTTATTACATACAAGTTCTTCTGTAAATAACTTGAACTCTTACAATACCTCAGAATCTTTCAGTTAAAAAAAATTTTTTTTTAAATGAAAGTCTTCCTGACCGCCAGGAAAACTTGGTTTCTTCTACAAACAATGTATCTTGTAAACTGCACTGTCACCACGAAGTGTATGAGCCACAAACGCTAAGGTATTAAAAAACAAGCAACACAAACAAAAGCCTGCACGTACACCTGACTAGACAGGTCCTAACCACACACACTAGGGCTACCTAAAACAGTCACTTAAACCTTATAGTAGGAACTCACAATTCCAGATAATACTACACATTTGGGATTGATTTTCCTGTTCTATTCAGTTAGCAATATCCAAGACAGAGAGAAAACTCAAATGGCAGAACAGAGATCTGATCTCCTGAGATTGTTAATGGCTTTTAATCTTGACTGCCAGTAACACAAAGCAACACAGTACAAGGACAGTCAGTTTCTCTTGTTAACTCTCCAGCTCATTCTCACACAGCCCCCTCAGTATGGTGAGTGCCGACTCCTCTTTGAGCACACCATGCAGTTTCCACCACTTCTACCTCTGAACTTGAAAACTGTAGTTCTAAAGCCCCACTCTAATGGCCACCGACACACTTCCCAACCACTCCCTCTCCATGTCGGAACTTCCCAGTGCCTGTCCAATTATTCACTTCCTGTACCCAGCAGAGTTCATTGTTTTAGCTTGGTGTTTCCATAGTCCCGAAATGGTTCCCATCATACCACCAGGAAGAACGTTTTTTTCAAACTGCCAGTTTCTACCACAGTTTGTTAAATCTAAGTGGTGGGTCTTCCCTATCATTTTTTCTTGAAAATGAAATGGAATATAATTGAAACGATCAGACTACATCACATAAAGTAAGAATGTTATTTTGTGTCATTTTATCATTTAAATATGAGAGTACTAGGTCACAGCATAAAAATGTATGGCTGCCAATGGGTCATATATTATATTTTTAAATTTGTCTGGCTTTTTTTTTTTTTTTTTTTTTTTTTTTTTAAGCAGGCTCTTTCTTACAGCCCAGACTGGCCTCAAACTTCAGACCCTCCTGCCTCCGTTTTCTAAGGAACAGATGTGCAGGGCATGCCACACCAGGCTGGGTCATCTCTCTTACGTTTTAAAGACCAGTCTATAGCATAACACAGTCTTTCATTGGCCTACAATGCTCTCACCTGGTCCTGGATAAAGTTCTGGAGACTCACTCCTCTATATCCAAAGGAGTCCATGCAAGCAAGGCTTTTCTGCAGTGGTTCTGTCCATCACTGTTCTACCTAAATGCCCTCTAGTTTGTCTACTAGCTGTACTCACCTGCTCCGAAGTCTTTTTATCCTTCCTAGAGCAGCAAAGAGACTGTGTGCCTCTACAAATGCCCCACTTTACTGCTCTTTCATCATTTCACATCTTACTTTAACCATGACTTCCCAGTTCTAACCTATAAACTCAACAACATTCAGCTGAGTACATGCCACACAACTGGTGCGGAATGTGTGGTAAAATTAACAAAGAACTGAGGACTTAAACTGTTAGGAATAGTAAGATGGTTGCCTTTACAAAGTGCACTCCTATTGTGATGGTGGATTGACATTTCCACATTTTTGCTACCATCCCGAGAGCCTTAAGCAAATGCAGCCTCAGTTTCTCATCTTTCAGCAAAGAAGCGACCCCAGGTAACAATGTAGCAGCACCCACTTCCATTTTTCAAGAGCTTAAGGCAAAAAGGAAAGGTTCAAAATTTGCAGTCAGGTAGATATAAGAAAACCAAACAAAAAATCTCATCATCCGTTAGTAGGGAAACTCCTATTTTGTACATAACTATCTCTAAACAGAGTCTAAACTAAGTAAAAACAAAAAGTAGCTCAAACTAACTGGCTGCAGTGACTTGATGTGGGCTGCCTTCTCAAGTGTTCTCAAAGAGCTCCAGACTCACTAAGTACATTGTGGTATACTTCTGGGGGCGCACAACCTAGCAGGAACCCCTCATTGAGATGCTGAAGCTTCTTGTGGGTTTCATCTTACATATACAATCATCTTTACTTGTAAGGAGTCTGACACAACGATGTTTACACAGCCTTACTTGAGCTGACCTCACTCCAGTTTAACACAGTGTGTGTGACTTTGACAGACTCTGCCAGCTGCTGGTTTCAGCTGTTCTCTTCCTTTTCCACAGTTCATAAACTAGTATTACAGGGCTCATTTTTCCCTGTCTGATCATTTATTTTAGTTTAACAAGTCCTTTACCCCTTAATTATACCTACAATTAAATCTAATGTAAATCCTATTATAACTTAACATTCATCAAAAGTCCATCTGTAATATATAAATTTCCTTATCCACGTGAAATTCTGGATATTCGTCCATGTAAGGCAATTTAGGACTGCCTGGGAAAACTTTCAAGGTCATATAATATTAACTTATTTTCAAAGAGGCCCGGATGGCTATGCTTATTCACCTACAAAGGGTAGAAACTTGTGCAAATGCCTTTGCTGTATGATGTTCTCTTTATTTCTACCAACCCTTCCTCTTTCAACAATGCAGACAAACCAAGGCACCCTCAATAAAAAGGGTCACATTCCCAAACAGATTTTGGGGAAAATAAGTGCTCTTAACTGCTGAGCCATCTCTCTAGCCCTTCTTTCTAGATCTCTTAATACTTAGCTATCATCACATTGGCCATGAAGTTTTGGCACCTGAATTTTGAAGGGGCAAACTCAAATTATAGCACTCACCAGTCAGGGCTCTATTACAGCCTTATTTTATACGTTATTTTTAAAATTTTATTTTATTCTTTTTTTTTTAATTTTAATTTATGGGTATCAGTGTTTTGCCTGCATGTATGTGTGAGCACCACTTGCAAGCCTGGCACCTGCAGTGGTCAAAAAAGGGTATCAGCACCCTGGGAACTGGAGTTACAGAGGGTTGTGAACCACCATGTGGGTGCTGGAAATTGAACCCAGGTCCTCTGAAAGAGCAACAAGTGCTCTTAAGCCCCGAGCCATCTCTCCAGTCCCTTAAAAATATTTTTCACAAAAAGGCTAGTGAGTTGTTTATAAACAAATTATGTTGTGTCTAAATGTATTTCATGTAAGTAGTTTAGATTCATATTTCCAACACTAGTCTCCCTTAGTATTAAATTAATCTCCCTCTTCACTTGGTAAAACAGTGGGTGTTCATGTAATGTAAGAAACACAGAAAACTGATTCTCTTCCATGACACTGCCACGCCAGTCTGGAGAATGCAGCCTTTTCGATGAAAAACTGCCACCTGATTTTGAGTGTAGGTACGAGTGCACGTGACACTCCAACATGACTTAAACAACACATTTTAAACTGTGGACCTGCATATAATCAAGGGAAACCATACTTCAAAGGTTTCCACTATTAGTATTTTTAAGAATTTTCTCATTTAAAAATTCGTGCAACTGATTCAAAACATTTTCAAACATCATTATTTCCTAGCTTAAGTGCTTAAACAGTTTAGAAGAAAAAAAGCCAACTACTAACTATTAAATGAAGAAAGGGGAAAAATTCATTTTTACAAGTTGGAAAAAATTTCATACTCCTTATTTTACACATGAGAGTACAGTCCATCCACAAAGGTTAAGTAATTTGCAGAAGGTCACTAAAGCTACTAGGAGCACCAGAAATAGAATAAGGTATTTTAATTACATTCTTATCCCTGTCATTTAAGTATTAAATATAATTAGCAACTCTTAATTAATTTCTGAGGAAGGACTCCTGTGACACGTGTCCTACATTTTCAAAGTTGTATAAGCTAATAAACTTCAAATTTTAACTGCCAGAACAAAAAGGGACTCCTCCAGAACGTTAAGGTGTGTGCTCCTAATAAACCATCACAATGAATTTCAAAATCCATCATTCCAAACCTGGTCCCCCAACTACATATTTATCGGTTAATTCGACCACAGGAAGAATTCAGAGACAGCGTGGACAACACACTAAGAAATGAATAGATCACCACTCCTCTAACACGGTTTCCAGCTTAAATAAAGAAGAGCTCCCGTCATTCGTCATTTTATTAAGCTGCAGTGTTTAGATTGAAAAGTTTGGAAAATGCACTCTTGGCTGGCTTATGTTGAAGCGTAAATCTGACACGGCTGACACAAGCCAAAGATCTGAGCTTAAAAGAGAAGGGCAGAAAAAGTGACCAAGTTCCTTCAACCAAAAGCTCGCTCTCTCCAGCAACCACACTGTGGAGACCGCAACAGTGAGACACTGTGATTTGCGTTTTAACGCCCAGTAAACTAACGCTGTGCATTTAGCTTCCGATGTTCAAGGATAAAACACAGGGCAGTGCGGGCAACAACTTCCAAGGGATCGGTGTCAAGGACTGTCGTCTACCTACTCATTACAATCGTCCCTTTGTGCAACTGATTATTTCTACCAAGTACTGGAAGAGTGTAGACAGCTCTTCTCTTTGATACCGGTCAACCAAACCTAAGATGGCAAGATTTTGGTAACCTATACAGCGATATGATCAATTAAGAGGTAGGGGGTAGGCTAGTGCACTGTCTCCATACAGATCATTAATAAGACTATAACTGAGTTACAAACAACATTGCACGTTCTAATTAGGACCTCTGGTGTCGCTCTACAATAACACAAATATAATCTCTATTTTAAAGTAGTGCCCGTTTAACAAGGGGTAGAATTTAAAAACAGTCGCCACCACCGCTCAACTCACACACGTATAAACAGATTTAAAGCTGTGATAAGCACAAAATCCTTACCCCATTTTGCCCAATGAAAACTTGCTCTGAAGTTTCTGCTCTTAGGCTACAGAAATAACTTCCAAGGAATTTTCTCCGTCTGTGATTTCGCAGTTGCTTTTCCACCCCCGAGATCTTTTCCGGAGGTAATTCAACGGCGCTGACAATTCAGTTAGTTCTTGTCGGTAAAAGGATTTGACTCGCGCTGATACCAAAACGTTCAAACATTTGCTTATTTGGAATTGAAAAGGTTGCGCGGAGAATATAGCACTCAAACTATTCCACAAAATCAGGTGTTCATGTAGGAAAACGCAAAACCCAGCTTCACCGAGTCTTATAAAAAACGAGTTCGCTGGTCATTTCGCTCCCGTCCCCTCGACACTTCAGGGAGCCAGGTAACTCGGCCTTCCCTGGGCTAAGGCGGTGGGTTCAAATTTCACCACACCAGGTCCCTAGGGGTGGAGCGTGCAACCCAACGCGACGTGCACTTTAATTTAAAAAAAAAAAAAATCCTACAGGCAGCAATGCCACTGTCTCCCTTCGCTTACATTTAAAAAAAAAAAAAAAATCTATAGAAAAAAATCAAGTGTTTGCAAACCCCGGCCGCTCGCGATGTGCACGGCACACCACATTGGAATCTGTCCTCTGAAGGTTCGTCCTCCTAAGACTCGGAGCAGAGAGGAGGTGGAGAGCAGGCGGAGAAGGCTGGGGAGGATCGATTCGTTCTCTCGAGGAGCAGCAGCGGAGCCATTTCCAGGCTGGCGGCTAGCTGGGGGCGCAGCGGCCGCCGGGGAGCAGCGCGGGGGGCCCGAGCCCACCTCCCTCGGCTTCCCGGCCCCCGCCGAGCACAATGGAGCCCCGCTCGCGGCCGCCCCCTCTTCCCGCCTCTCCTCGCAGCACCGGCGGCCTCGGGCTCCAGACGGCGGAGAATGAATGAATCAGAGAACCCAGCCCCGCGCCGTCGTCCCCGGCACCCAGCCCCCCCCACCCCCCAGCTCCTGGCGGCCGCGCGCCGAGGCGAGGGAGGCAGGCAGGCAGGCAGGCAGGCACGCGGCTCGTCCGAGGCTCGGCAGCCGCGGCTCGTGGCCCCCACCCCGGGCTCGGGCTCTTCCCCGCTCCGCGCCGCCTCACATGCCCCGGGGCCGCCGCTGCCTCTCCTCACGTCCCCCTCAGCGGCAGCCTCCGCCGGCCCCCGGAGCGGCCTGGCGCCCGTCTCTGCCTCTGCCTCCACAGAGCGGCTCCGAACCGAGCGCCGCTGAGGAGGGCGCCGCTTTCCCGGTCCGCGCCGCCGCCGGCGTGAGGCGAGCACGGCCGCCGAGCGGGAGAGGGGGCGGGGCGGGGCGGGGCGGGGCGCGCGGCCCTCCCGGCTCGAGGGGCGGAGCGCCGGCGCCGCCGCAGGCCGGCGGAGGAGGTGGGGCGCGGCGGGGGCGGGGCCCGGGCTCGGACCAGGGCGCCGAGGGGACCAGCCCGGAGGGAAGGAGCCGGCCGGTCCGTCGGTCCGTCCCTTTTTCCTTTCCCCTCCCCTAGCGGCCGGCGGCGGCGGCGGCGGCGGCGGCGGCGGCGGCGCGGGCAGCGCGCTCGGCTCCTGCGCTGGCTCTGGGTCGCCGCGGCCTCCTCCGCTCCGCACGCCGGGTGCTCGCGCTGTGTCTCCATCCTCCCCGCAGGAGGACCTTTAAATAGCAACGTCAGCGCGCTCCTCTCCGCACACACGTCACCCTCCGCTCACGTCACCCTGTGCGGGGGATGATGTCACGCGGCCGGAAGTACTGCTAAATTAGGGAAGGAGCCGTGGGGGAGGAGGGCTGGGCGAGCTGCTGTGTGCCCACCTGCTCTCGCTTCTCTTTAAAGGCCACAGCGCCACAGCGCCGGAGACAGTCGGAGGAGAGCTCGGAGAAGGAAGCGGCGGGAGGGGCTTGCCTTGGCACACATGTGCCAAACGCGAGTGAATCACTCATAGCAACGGTGCCGAAGTGTCGCCGGTAATGTCCTGTCTCCCTCTCCCACTGGGTTTGCAGCAGCATCCCCGGGCTGCTCACACCCCAACCTGCAGGGGAACGTGGGAGGGAGAGTGATCGCTACTGGTAGACTTGGGGGAAATCACCGTTAATTTTAGGACTCAGAAATACCATTCTGAGCATAGGCAACTTTTAAACTACCCCCTCCTGATGTCATGGACTTAAAAGCGGAGTTAGAACAAACCTCCTGTTACAAGGGATAGTAATTAAAGCAGAGGGGGTTCCCAAATACTTAAATGTTACCGTTCGCGACATCGCCATGGTTCTGCATGACCTAATGAATCAAATTCATGAAAGTAAAACTTAGATCATCTCTCAGGTAATTACCGTTCTGCAGCATCGCAAATGCCAGTGAATCCCTTCAGTTCTAACTTACCAAGAATATCAATTACAGTCTGGAAACAAAGGTCTGTTCACCCAATCCTTTTTAATTAAAACAAACATACATTAGGGTTACTTTTTTGAGTCTTATAAGCACAAAAACTCTCAAACACATTTTCATTTTCTATATAGCAAGAATGATTAGCCATCCATAATTTTAATGTTATATACGTGCAAATCGTGTTTTTAAAATCATAAAGTTTTAAAATGGTCTCATTATCCTAAGATAGCCTTTTACTAGATAGATTCACAGGCTGGACTTAACTTTTATTTGATTTAACTTGACAATCATGGTCCAGAAATAGAATTACTGTATACTGCTAAAGGCAGTAACTCTATAAATTCAGTGACCATGTTTTACAAACTAAAGTCATTTGACATTAAACAGAATATTCAAAACCTGAAGTGACCTGGAAAATCCAGGACATAGTGGTATTACCAAACCATGAAGTTGTCCTCAGAAAAATAATAAATCAATAGCAATGCAGTTCAAAAGAAGTTAAAATTCTATAGACTCTGCCAGGACTAATGGTTTTTGTTTTGATTGAGACCGGGTCTCAGTATTTAGACCCTAATCCCCCCTCAGCAATACAATTACAGGAATATCACATGCTTGCCTACTTCATGTGGTTTTTAATGTTAACACATGATTCTGAATTAGGGAACAGTGAATTTGCCTTTTTTTTTTTTTTTTTTGCATTGACATTTTCTTGCTTGAGTTTGGAACCCAAGATTGAAGGACACCAGCAAAAACTGTTAGGACCAATTTACAACTGATCAGACTGCCTGGTCGTTTATCTTCACATTATAAAATTATGATCTTGCTCTGAATTTGAAATATTAAAAACGCTGAGAGTGTTTTTTCTTTTTTCTCACAATTATATATTTGTTATGTGTGTGCATGCATGTGTGTGGTGTGTGTGTGTATGTGTGTGTGCATGCATGTGTGTGTGTGTGTGTGCTAGCATATGTGTGCATGACAAGAGAGGAGGACAGAGGTTTAATGTCAGGAGTCTTTCTTGATTGCTGCCTACCCTATTGCTTGAGGGAGGGTCTCTCTCCCAGCTAAACTCAGAGCTCATCAGTAGGGCTAATCTAACTAGCCAGCTTACTCTGAGCATCCGGTCTCTGCCTTTCCAGTGTGGAATTACAGGTGGGAAGCCAGCCCACTCAGCACTTATGTGGATGCTAGGGATCCCAGCTCCAATCCTCACACGTGGGTGGTAACTAAGGGTTATTGGCTTTTTAAGCATTATAATGAGAGGCTAATGAAAAGCAAATAGCTGCTTGGCAGTTTGTCTAATATGTGTTATCATCATACCAATAGTAACCGCTAAATTTCAGACAAATTGAGTTCTTAAATATAAAATACTAAAACAATGAGACTGCCGTTCTTCACATAATGTCATCTTTTGATCCCTGCAAATTAAAATGCAAATTGTTATTGCTCTCTAAAAAGCAAAAAAAAAAAAAAATCTTTAAAAACCACTTCCCTTCTGAACTAATTTTCTCTTTCTGGGTCTTTCTCTCTATGTTATTAACTCTTAATTTGCTAATTTCAAACACTTCATTCAAGCTTATGATTACAACTTCCTCCCATTTGTATTCTTTACCAAACTGATTTTTTACCCAACTCCCAAGATAGTCTATTACCTGCTTCTGTGCCTTTAGAATACCAGCCCTTCCTCAGTTTCTGCTCTTCACAAGGGCAGGGTTGCTTCTCAGCTGCCTCTTGTCACTTGAAAGGGAGCAAACTTTTTGTACATAAATCTGATGGTTCACTGTGGTATAATTATTCAAAATGTATGTGATCATTTCAGCCTCTTATTCTAGTAAATTCTAACTATAGTTGGCCGATTTTTTTTCTTTCCCATTTGTGTGTGATTCACATATCAGGAAATAGTTGTATTATATAATGTATATAGCCAAAGGTGTAAATAAAACCTTGAAATGTGATTGAGACATGGCCTCAGAAAAATAAATGCCTTTCTTCCCCTACCTTGAAACAATTCCTATATACTTTTGAGAGGAGTCAGAGAACCATTATAGGGCTTTTCATCTATTAGTAAATATCTTTTCCCCTAAATGGGCTGTGATACCATAAATTCCAATTCTAATTTGTTTTTTTTTTTTTTAAAGTACCAAACTTCTTAGAAAGGAATGAATTTCTCTCACCGGAAGAGGAAGAAGTACTTCAGTAACATTTCAGTTTTTTTAACAGTTCCTGTTTCCCACCATGCTCTCAAATTTGTGGGGCGGTTTATGAATACCCTCTGATTTTAGAATCTGTGGGCGAAGGCATCTGTTTCAGTTTCTGAGTTTACTTCCATGCCCTTAGCAGGAGATGGTAGCCTCCAATGGGATGTTCATAGATGTGTCATGAGATGGGTCTCTTTTAATGAAAAGTCATTCATGAGCTAGAAAATAAAATCACAGAAAAGGGAGTTAAAGCCAGAATTTATTTCTAATTGACTAACATTAGGTAATAGCAATTCCCTTCCGAGTATCTTTTTTTTTTTTTTTTTTCCCGAGACAGAGTTTCTCTGTGTAGCTTTGGTGCCTTTCCTGGAACTCACTCTGTAACCCAGGCTGTCCTCAAACTCACAGACATCCGCCTGCCTCTGCCTCCCGAGTGCTGGGATTAAAGGCGTGCGCCACCACTGTCCGGCTGGAGTATCCTATTTTTGATCACGAAACACCACTGCCACTTCAAATGAAGTCATAAGCAGAGATAATACATAGACAGCTCCCCAGCAATAGGAACTAGCTTAAGACAGATAATTATTAAGAAACTAAGTAACCAGCAAAGACTAACAGTAATGATAAGAACAGAATAAAAAAGTAGAAAAACTTTTTTCTAGTGGATGCTAAAAGTCTCAGTCCACATGCTCCATGAATTAGCACACCCAGGCCATCATTAACTTGTGTTGCCTTGTATAAAGCCGTCTTTTATTATTATTACCAGTCTTGCTCTCAATAGAAATAGAGTAGTTGAAAAGTCTTTTCAAAGGACTCTCAGTTAAAATAGTATAAAACAGCCTCAAGCGTGGGAGTCTAGGTGTTTGGCTTCTCCAAGGGCAGATTTGCTCATCTGAGTGCATCCATGCTTCTTTTTCTTTTTTTTCTTCTCTTTTTTTCTCTTTAAATAGAATGGCTCGTGAGTCGTAGAGGGCGAGAGACTGAAGAATTACCCCAGGAAAACTATGTTAGAGAATATGGGAAATAATCTCTTGGCATTCTCCCTGCTTTGATTTTTATTGTAATTTCATTGCTGATTTTCCAAGTATGGTCAGAGAAGTAAAATACAATCTTAGGCTTGAAAAAGAGGATTCCAGAAGGTTTCCAGTCAGGTCCTGTTGAGGGCCTGAATAGGATAGAGGAATTGATCCTAATGATCCCACATTAGGATTCCCCTAATGATAGAGGAAATTGATGTGCAGTCTATTATTTTTTTTTAACATTCCTGGGATATAGTGCCTTTCAAAAAATTACCTGGCTGCACTTTGTTTTGTAGGACATTTTAAGCAGCAGTCACAGAGAACAGGCTGGGAAACCATGCAGATCTTCAGGGGACTACAGTAAAGAATGTAGAGTAACACTGCACCTGTGTAGTTACTTAGAATGGAATGCTGTGGAAGCTGATCGCCATGGTAACCAATAATCTTTTTCCTGAATGGGGAAACAGAACAGCCATGAGGAAAATATTTGAAATGAGCTACCTCATTTTGTGACTCTTGGTGCCAGCTAGGATTAAAAACAGCACCCAAGGTATTCGGGACAGCCATGCTTGTAAAAGGAAATTGCCTTCTTTTCAGAGAAATAAGGCTGAAGCTGTGTGTAATTGGTAAGGGCTCTGACATGCCTGGAGCTGCCAGAAACAATACCTAGAACTACTGTTAATGGTTCTTTCCTGCATAAACGGTCAGAAAAATTCTCACCGTTTGAGGATTTCAGCCATAATATGTCAAGAGTTAATAATTTATTTTAATCTGGTTCAGATGGTAATTGCTCTAAATATCACATTGCAATCTGTTCTCTAGAGAAGCAGAACCAATAGGATATACACAGAGAGAGAGAGAGAGAGAGAGAGAGAGAGAGAAGAGATGATAGACACAGAGACATTTGTTATAGGAGTTGGTGCTCATAGTTTATGGAAACCACAAAGTCCCAATCTGTACACCGGAGACCCAAGGGGCTGGCATAATGATTTGTTTCCAGCTGAAAAGACCTAAGAACCAGAGAAGACAATAGCACCATTCTCGGGGCAGATTTAACCCCTTGAAAACCTGTGATTCTGATATCTCGGGGCAGGAGATGATTGTCCAAACTCCAGTGTAGAAAAGCATTCTTCCTTCTATCCATTCTACTCAGATCACATGGTGCCTGATAAGGGTAGATCTTCCTTAGTAAAACCACTGATTTAAATGTAAGTCTCTTTATACATGCCCTAGACATTCCCATAAATAATGATCTACCAGTTATCTAGGCATCCCTTAACACATCAAGTTCACACCTAACATTGACCATCACAACATGTTATTTTACATTTGATAAAAGTTTATTTTATTGTATTGATCAAGTATCTGTTAATATCACTCAATACTTAGAAGGAAACCAGGATTTCATGTCTTAGCCAAAGAAAAACTACATGATCATGATCCCTTTTTTCCTGTTAAGTTGAAGACCATTTCCCAGTGTGTGGGCTGATTTGTTATCAACTGCAAGAAACACAAAGTCCAAATAATGGTGATGCACTTCTAGAAGCACATTGCATTTGTTTTTACTTATTTGTGTAGTGGGAGATCTGGGGGTAAGTCATCCTGCAGTTGATTCTAAAAGTCCACGGTGTCATGTGTACCTTTTCTATCCCTTCACGTTGTGTCTTCCCATGTTGTCTTCTACATCTGGCTTACTACCTCGTGTTTGTACTTTCCAGACTTCCTGTTTAAACAAGGAGCATCCAGAGAGAGAAAGGAGGAGGAAACACGCATTTTCCCCTTTACTCCTACTTATCAGGGAAAACAACCTTTCATGATGTTGCCCCCAAATTCTCTTCCATGACATCTTAGTCAAAACTAGGTTGTATACCTATGCCTGTATCACTGACGATTTGGAACAGGACTTTCATGACTAGGTTAGATGTGATCATTCATCCCTGTATCTGTGTGTTGTATGAACAAACTTAAGACATCTTGCAGCGAAGCAGAAGGGTCAGTGCCTGTTGGACAAGCCAACCACGTGTTTATAAAAAATACCTAGGAATAAAACAAACTGATGATATGAAAAACTTACAGAAGGAAAATGTCATCATCTTTTACGTGTTTGTGTGTTCAGTGCATGATGTGTGCACATGTGTGGGTTGGGAGTGCACATGTGTGCATGTGAGGAGGCTGTCTCACTTAGCCTGAAGCTCAGCCTTGTGGATCATCACCTGATGTCTCTGCCAACCCACACTGGGCTTACAGGCATGGATAGCATCCCCAGCTGCTCCGTGGGTCCTAGAGGTTTGATATGGGCCAGTTTGCTTTCACAGCAGGGGCTCCTGCCCACTGAGTCATCCCTCCAGTCTCACAGTGAAAACTTAAAAACATGGAAGAGAAATGGATAAATGATACTAAAACTGGAAAGACCTCTTTCACTTCTGCCGTTGCAGAATTAACCTTGTGAACGACATGGCTGTATTGCTGGACGTGTTTTAGCAGAACTAAAGAAGCAACCCCCAGTTTCCTGACAAAGCACTAAAGACCCCAAAAAGCCAAAGCAATCCTGAGAAAAAATATCAATGTTGGAGGTATCAAAATACTCATTTTTTTGTTTATTGTTTTGTTTTTTGTTAGTTTGTTTTTGTTTTTGTTTTTGTTTTTGTTTTTGTTTGTTTGTTTGCTGTCCTGGAACTAGCTCTGTAGACCAGGCTGGCCTTGAACTCACAGAGATCCGCCTGCCTCTGCCTCCCAAGTGATGGGACTAAAGGAGTGCACCACCACTGCCCAGCATCAAAATACTGAATTTTAAATTATACTGCAGAACCATAGCCGCAAAAATAGCATGGTATTGGAACAAAAACACATAGACCAATGGAACAGAATAGGGTGCCCCAAAGTAAATCCACACAACTACAGCCAACTCATTTTGGACAGACTTGCCAAAAACACACATTGATTGGAGAAAAGACAGCCTCTTTAACAAGTGGTTCTAGGAAAACAATAACGACATGTGGAACAATGAAGCTATATCCCTAATATTTATACCTGTATAAAATAAATTCAAGATGTGCTAAAGACCTTAATGTAAGGCTTGAAACTGCAGCTGCCAGAGAAAGGCACTTCAAGATGCAGGCACAGCCAGGGGCTTCCCAAAGAGAGCTCTAACAGTTTAGAAAATAATAGCAATAATGGATCAGTGGGATTGCACGAGCTTGAAAACAAGTGCTTGAAGAGACAGCCTAGAGAACAGAAGAAAATCTTTGCCTGCTACACATCTGATAGGCACTTAATAGCTAGAATCTGCAAAGACGCATTGAAAAATAGACAAAGAAACTAATGATTCGATCAGTAAATGGGCAAATGAAATGAACAAACACATCTCAAGAGACGAAAAACAGGCTGGGGAGATGGCTCAGTCAGCAAAATGCTTACTGAGCGTGAAGACTTGAGTTTGGTGCCCGGCAAGCCTGTAAGACGTAACAGTATACCCCTGTAGTCCTAGCACTGGGAATCGGAGACAGTGGAGTCAGGGACTCCCTGGCCAGCTGGTCTTCCAATTGGTTCAGTGTCAGATTCAGTGAGAGACTCTGCCTCAAAAATAAACAAATTAATTAATTAATTAATACATAAATACATAAGGTTAGCTAGAGAGATGGCTCAGGAGTTCAGAGTACTGACTGCTCTCTCAGAGGACCGAGGTTCAATTCCCAGCACCTACATGGTAGCTCACAACTGTCTGTAACTCCAGTTCCAGGGGATCCAACTTCCTTCTGACCTCTGCAG
Source organism: Peromyscus eremicus (assembly GCF_949786415.1). Taxonomy (NCBI): domain Eukaryota; kingdom Metazoa; phylum Chordata; class Mammalia; order Rodentia; family Cricetidae; genus Peromyscus; species Peromyscus eremicus. Next base: position 59,258,037 of record NC_081427.1, read on the forward strand.
GCACTGAGCACACACATGGTGCATAGATATACATGTAGACAAAATACCCATATGAGTAAAATTAATAATTTTTTAAACGTGGAGAGTGACAGACGTTACCTCATGTCAACCCCTGCCCTCCACATGCGTATACAAATGGACATGGGAACCAGAAACACATTCAACACACACACCCTAACCACACCCCTGACTCTCAGGAACCTTAACCATCTCCTCTTTAGAGCCTATAGCAAGACAATGTCTAGCACATAATGGGCGCACAGTACGTTGTTATATGCTGAATGAATTATCACTTTCTGCTATCCTTAAGCAGAAAATAATTGCATCAGGTCTCTCAACCGTTTAGAGAAACAACGGAATCTGGAGTAGCTAGACCACAGGGAGTTAGAAGAGTGGTCATACATAGCTCAGGAAAGCTTAGGAACCAGAAAACGAAAACTGGGTACTTCGAGGAGTGCTTAGTAAGGACATTGCCCTTTACAAAGACGGGAGAGGTGTGAAAAACAGAGAGGACAGGACCCGGCCCAGCAAGATAGACCACTGTCTCCATGTCCAAAAGATCAGGGGAAGAAAGCAGTGGCTGGGACCCAGAGACAAAGAAGGCTCCTGAGCAGCTGTGTCCTTTCCTTAAGGGTCACAGCCATCACACAGATCTGCTGAGTGGTCAGTCCACCTCATTATCCAATCCTCTCTCTGCTGGTGTTCCCTCCTAAAGCTGGCCGACAGGAAGCTACAGGCAGAGCCCGTGGTTCTCATCCCAGGGTAAGGACGAGTGCAGGGTGAATCTGGAGGAGTAGATAGAAGACAGCCAGGCCACGTGACAGTCCATTTGTCAGTCATAAGAAATTGGTTATTTTCTCGGTCAGCACATGGGAAGACAAGCTCATCCACACAGTAGCAATATAAATTGATATGCCTCACACAGCTGGTATACTTCAAGGAATTTATTTTACAGATGTATTTTCTTCAGTGTTCAAAGCAACATGTGCAAAGATTTTTTTTTTGTATTGCTTTAGAATGAAAAAGGATTTAACTGTTTGTCCATCTTTATAGAACTGGCTAAATAAATGATGGTGTAACCATTGCAATAAAATACAATGCAGCTATCTAGAAAAGTAAGATAGATCCTGAGTACTGATATGGAAAGATGCCTAATACAGAAGGAAATTCTGGATGGACAGCAAATTGTGGTTACCTTTAGGACGTGGGAATATAGACTTGAGAGTTAGAAATCAAGTTTCTTAGTTTTTTTCCTTAATATTACTTGTGTTGTTTGAATTCTTTTTACAGTGAGCATGTATTATTTTAATAATATAAAATCGAACCAAATTGTTTTAAATGTTGTTAAAGATACATATGATATGAGCCTGAAGAGATAGCCCAGGGAGGAAAGTGCCCAGTTTAGGACCTGAGTTTAATCCACATCAAACACTGAGCAAGTCAGTTGTGCTTATGATCCCAGTGCTCAGGAAGCAAAGACTGTCTCCCTGAATCTGCAGTCTCCAGGAACAGTGAAGACCCTGTCTTAAAGAATAAATGTGGAAAGCTGGGCATGGTGGCTTATGCCTTTACAACCAGCACTTGTAAGGCACAGGCAGGTAGATCTCTGTGAGTTCAAAGCCAGCATGGTCTACATAGAGAATTTCAAGCCAGCCAGAGCTACATAAGGATACCCCATCTTAAGAAACAAGAAACAAAATAATAGTAAGGTGGAAAGTGATTGAAGGAAAATTCAACTTCTGGCTTCCACATCCACATAATATACAACACATGCACTCTCACCTACACACATATGCAGACATAACAACATAACAGCACACACACACACACACACACACACACACACACACACACACACACACACGAAAAAGAAAAAATGCAGGTAATGATGCCTGAACTTGGGAGGCAGAAAGATTGCAAGTTTGAGGCCATCCTGAATACCTAGATCCAGATCCCAATTCAAATAAATGTTCAAAATTCAATTTTGCTACAATAGAATGAGACATTAATATGCATTCCAATTTCCTTTCTCCCTCATACCATTCTTTGAAGAATGAACATTGTAAATTTACAGAATACATTTATAAAAGGAAGAAAATGATATAACCTATTTTATTAGAAACAATAATCTCATTGTGTTCTTCACTGATGAAATTGGAGCTGTATATTCTGTCTTATGAGAGATGCTGATGAGATAGCAAATAAAGTGGCAAGTACCAAGACAAGGCCATGTGAGCATGGTGTTCAATTGGTTGACTTCACGGAAGGTCTATCACAAAGCATAGCTAGTAGCTGTGTAAATACATACTTCATGAAATGATGACAGATCAATAGCGAAGATTATTACAAGGCACGTTTCAGCTCAGTATGAGAAAGAATGCAAAAGTGATTAGATCTATATCAACAGAATTGGTTGTCCTTGGAATGATTGCCCATCTCTTCCGTTCTAGATTCACTGAAACAGCAACTAGTAAGACTTTGTTGGGATGATGTAGAAGAGATACTTTCATCAGAGAGGAAGCTGAATATAACACCCCTAAATCATTTTTATTAAGAGACTTTATGATAAGTCTGAGCAAACACAACAGTGCCTTCTTATTAGCTTCTCTGTAGCCAATCCTTCCAAGAAATCATCCTCTTCTGTAGTGTCATTGGCCATAGCCAATGTATAACTTACATCTGCCGCTTTCTCCCTGCTTCTGTTTTATGTGTAACCTGCTGAAGAGGTACAATTGCATGGTTTTTGTTTATTTATCTCCTTGTTTTTGTTTTTTATTTTTATTTTTTGAGACACAGTAACCTAGGCTGGCCTATCACTTCCTGTAGAGCCTCAGCAGGCCTCAAACTTGTGGTCCTCCTGCTCCATCCTCCTAAGGGCTGGGTTTATAAGCATGTGCCACCATGCCAGCTTCCATTGCCATGCCCCTAAAAGTCAAATTTTAATTTCCCTAACCTGTCCCTTTGAAATTTTTCTTCTATACACGACAAGCCAAGAAAGGCTAACGTAGTTGGCTGATTGAGAAACAATAAGCCCTTCTGAAACTTCAGCCAGTTTATTATTTATAGAGCTAACAAAAGAAAGCACAGCAAAGTTGCCATGTCCCTTGTCCTATTGGACCACACAGAAACAAAAGGGACTCGGTGACAATGCCCTGTTGCTAAGGAGCCAATTCCATGCTGCAACTGAGCAGCTTAATAGACTACAATTAGAGCTAACAGTGGGAGAAAATATCATTTAATAAAGAGTTTGGCTGGCCTTTGTTCCTGGCTCCTGGAAGGGAAACAACATCTCTAGAATTCCCAAGATATAGAAGTGCCTTTATTATTTCTGGTGATTGTGATGGTCTGAATGTGAATTGTCCCCCATGGGCTCATCTATTTGAACACTTACTTCCTTGCTGGTTTGGGAAGTTTGTTGAACCTTTAGAAAGTCGAGCCTAGCTGGAGGAAGTGGGTCATGGAGGCACTTTATAGACTAACTCTCTGTGCTGCCCTGTCTTTAACCCCTAATCTACCCAGATGTGAACAAGCAGCTGCCTTAGGCTCCCTAGTGTTGTGGAGTATTACTTTAACTATGTGAAGATGTGTTGTATTTATTTATGTTGCAATATATTACTTTAACTATATAAAGGTATATTGCATTTGTTTATGCTTCATTTGTTTAATTGTGTAAAGATGTGTTATTGTTTTACCTTGCCTGCCTAAGGCACCTGGTTGGTCTAATAAAAAGCTGAACAACCAATAATAACTAAGCCGTAGAGGGATAGCCAGGGCTGGTGGGCAGAGAGAATAAGTAGCAGGAGGAATCTAGGATTGAGAGAGAATGAGAAAGAAAGAGAAGGATATGCCCCGAGGAAGAATGAGGGAGAAGGAGAGGGAGGCAGACGCCCGGTGCCAGGCAGCCACTGGCCAGCCAGACACAGAAGAAACAGGAAAGTAGGATATACAGAAGGAAAGAAAGGTAAAAAGCCCCGAGACAAAACATAGATGAAGAGAAACAGGTTAAATTAAGTTATAAGAGCTGGGCAGTGGTGGCACACACCTTTGATCCCAGCACTCAGGAGGCAGAGTGGATCTCTGTGAGTTCAAAGCCAGCCTGGTCTACAGAGCAAGATCCAGGACAGGCACCAAAGCTACACAGAGAAACCTGTCTTGAAAAAAAAAAAGAAAAAAAAAAAACTAATGGGACAAGCCTAAACTAAGGCTTGAGCATTCATGACTAGTAATAAGTCTCTTGTCATAATTTGGGGGCTGGTGGCCCAAGAAAGCCTGCTACACCCCATGTCACAGAGTTGCCATCTCTTCCCTTCCATAAACTGGTATCCCTTCAAACTGTGAGCAACAGTAAAACCTTCTTCCTTTAGGTTGCTTCTTTCTAGATATTTGGTCCTGCCAATAAGAAAAGTAACAAAAATAGAAATGTGATACCAATAATAGGGTCATTGCTATGATAAACTCGGCCATGTAGTTCATGTGAATCCAGGACTGGTTTGCAGGAAGAATGTGAAAGAGTTTGAAGCTGCAGCCTCCATGCTATAAGCAGAGCTTAATGGGCAATTCTAATATGGAAGACCAGAATGATAGGAAGGTGCACAGTAAAGGTTGGGCTCCTCAGATTTCTAACAGGAACAAGGACGTCTAGTGGCTGTTTGCAATGTATGCTGGTGAAGAAGCTGGCTGAATTCTACTGATGTCTTGAAATTTTAAGTGAGGTTGACTTGAAGAGTAATGTACTACACTGTTTGTTAGAGGAAATTTCAGAACAGCACATTCAGGCTGTGGCATGGTTATTGCTCACTGCGTTTACCCAGACTTACAGTGAAACAGCAGAAAGCAGAACAGAAAAATGTGGAAAACGTAGTTTGGCAAGGAGATTGAATGTGGTTAAAGTGACAGACAGAATGGACAGACAGGTTCAGACAAAGCAGATGTAATTATTAAAGAGAGTAGTGATACTATTCTGAAGCCTCCCACTTAACACTTGGACAATAGGAAATATGCCTGAGGACAAGACCCTAACCTTTGAGAACTCCTAGGCATAATAGGGCAAAGCCATTTGGAAAATTTTCATTTGAAAACAGACTCTGGTGTTTTCTGATTTATCTGGGACCCCTAGGGAAGTAATTTAACAGACTCAGCCTTGTGGGCTGTTATGAGTGACCATCCTCTCAGCTATGCAACTGCCCTCTTAGGGCATTCAGCTGTGCCCCTTGCAAAAGCTCATACCAGCTGGACTTGCTGAAGGTTTAAACCACCACACAGAGAGGGACGTGAGAGTTTTACTTGTGTATCCAGCTGCTCCTACCACCTGGCAATGCTGTGTGTGGCCTGGAGGAGGCGCTAGAGTGTACAGAGGCTGGGAAAGACTAGGGTAGGGAAGACCAACTCCATCTGTGCAGCTATGAGGAATCTCTCATCCCTGCTGCATAAACCTTTCAGATGTGGCTGGTTTGGGGAGGATCTCACACCCCTGTAAGTAGCCTCTCATCTGTGCTGTCTAAGGAGGTCCAGAGAGAACTGGTGGAATCATGCCTTGGTTTGTTGTTGTGACCTTAGGAAGAGAAATAGACATTGTGTATGTCTTCCCCTGGAAAGAAATTTTGGCAAAAAGGCCCATAGAGGCCTCTATAGCTGCAGTCCAGTAGAGCTAGGCTACAGCTAGCAGCATTATTTGGCACTGGCCACATAAGCTGGTTATGCAATCATGCAAGAGTGAAGGGATCATGGAGGCTTTTACCAAGGTTCCAGAAAACACCGAAGGCCAACAATTACGTAGCGGGGTTGGATTCCCTGTAACGAGCTCCTGAGTGTGAAGCTGTGAAGTTTGAACCCAAGTTGTAATTGAGATCCAGGACACTGGAGATTTCAAGAAATTCAGGTAGTCCAAGAGAGAGGCCACATGTGCTTCAGGCAATGCATCCGGAGAGGGGTTACCCAAACTTGTTGGAGCATAGATATTTCACTGTGAGCTCCAGATGTCAGACATGGAGGTGCAGAGTTTGATGTCTGTCCTGATGAGGTTGATCTTGCTTTGGTCTGATCTTCCTTTGCTATGTCCACATTTCTTTTGATAGGTGAATATTTATTCTGTGATTTTTTTTATTGGAAGCATATAACTTTGATTTTACATGGACTTAGAGCTAAGACTGTAATTTGTGTCTAAGAAGGGACTTTGGACTTTGAAACATCAGAACTGAAAGACTATATAATACACTTGAAGTTAAACAGAATGCATTTTACATTATGAAATGGCCATGAGGCTATGGAGGTCAAGGATGGAATCTTATTAATTGAATGTGAAATGTCCTTTATTTTTAAACACTTGGATCCCAGACAGTGGCACTGTTTTGTGAGGTTATGGAACTTTTAGGCGGTGAGGCCCCGAAGGAGGATGTGGATGACTACAGGGCAGGCCTTAAGGTTTTATATCCAGTCTTCTCTCTGCTTCCCGATCCTCAGAGAGGCATGCACAGCTGCCTTCCCACTGTGATGAACTGTATCCTCCCAAACTGTGAGCGCAAAGGAATATTCCCTTTTTTTTAAGTTGCTTCCTTATCAGGTGTTTGTTCACAGTGCCAAGAAAAGTAACAGATACAATCGGTTTGGAGTCCCATGGTCCATCAGTCGTCCTATGTAGTGTCCGTAATAAAGATGGTCCATCAGTCATCCTATGTAGTGTCCATAATAAAGACTCCAGACACTGAGACTCTAGTGAACATCCTTGAATGGTCATTGTTCAGTGATATACTGGAAGTGTCAATACCATGAGAATGTAGACAATGATGAGCTGGGAGGGAGAAATACCACAAGAAGACAGGCAGTGATGTTCTGGAGGGGAGAAGACAGGCAGTGATGTTCTAGGGGGGAGAAGAGACAGACAGTGGTGTTCTGGGGGAGGGAGAAGACAGGCAGTGGTGTTCTGGGGCGGGGGGGGGGGGGGGAGAAGACAGGCAGTGATGTTCTGGGGGGGAGAAGACAAGCAGTGGTGTTCTGGGGGGGAGAAGATAGGCAGTGGTGTTCTGGGGGGAGAACACAGGCACTTCATTTGGGGGACCCTCACATACATCGCTGTATATCTCTTCAATTGCCTGACCCTGATTTGTGTCTTTTTTGTTTGATTTTTTTCACCTTCACTATTATTGCATGTGTGTGTGTGTGTGTGTGTGTGTGTGTGTGTGTGTGTGTGTGTGTGTGTTGGCACATGTGTGTCTCGGTGTATGCATGGAGGTTAGAGGACAACTTTAAGGAGTTAACTTTGTCCTTCCACCTTTACATGGTGCTCTCCTCCAGATGAGCATCTCACTGGCCCTGATTGTATCTTTTATAATAAAGCTGTGATCTTTACTATAGACTTTCCTGCATCTATAAATTATTCCAGTGAATTATAAAGTATGTGATAATAATGGGAATCCTTAAATTTGTAGCTAGTTAGTCAGAAATGTGTTTTGTCTAAGAACCCCTGATCTTGGAGCCAGTACTTGAAAGGAGGAAAATCTTGTGGAGGACTATGCCTTTAGTATGTGAAATTTGGCCTAATTCTGGATCGTTTAAATACTAGTTTTGCAGAGTGAAAAGAGAAATCCCTCACAGAAACTTTTTCAGAATCCAGGAGACAAGAGATAGTCTTATACATTTTCTGAAAACACCAGGAGGCAAATAAGAAATATTGTCAAGCTAATCCCCCCCAAAAAACTCAACAAGCTAGACATCAAAATACCAAATAATCCAACTGAAAAATGGGGTACAGATTTAAACAGAGAATTGTCAACAGAAGAATCTCAAATGGCCAAGAAACAGTTAAAGAATTAACATCTTACACCTGTCAGAATGGCTAAGATCAAAAACCCTAATGACAGTCTAGAGAAGATGTGGAGTAAGGGGAACACTCCTGCATTACTGGTGTGAATGCAAACTTGTACAACCACTTTGGAAATCAGTATAGTGGTTTCTCAGAAAATTGGGAATCAATCTACCTCAAGACTCAGTGATACCACTCTTGGGCATATACCCAAAGGATGCTCAATCATACCACAAGGACACTTGCTCAACTATGTTCATAGCAGCATTATTTGTAATAGCCAGAACCTGGAAACAACATAGATGCCCTTCAACTGAAGAATGGATAAAGAAAATGTGGTACATTTGCACAATGGAGTATTACTCAGCAGTAAAAAACAATGACATCATGAAATTTGAAGGCAAATGGATAAAACTAGAAAAAAAGCATCCTGAGTGAGGTAACCCTGACCCAGAAAGACAAACAGAGTATTTATTCACTCATAAGTGGATATTAGATGTAAATCAAAGGATAACCAGGCTATAATCCACAGCCCCAGAGAAGCTAGATAACAAGGAGGACCCTAAGAAGAAGGCATGGATCGCCCTGGGAAGGGGAAATATATGAGATCTCCTGGGTAAATTGGGAGCAGGGTAGAGGGGAGGGGATGTGGGATGGGAACATGAGGGGTCAGGATGGTCAAGTTGGCAGAGGGATGAAAAGGGAGAGCAATGAAGAAGATATCTTGATAGAGGGGGCCATTACAGGGTTAGGGAGAAACCTGGTGCCAGGAAAATTCCCAGGAATTCACAAGGATGACCCCAGCTAAGACTCCTAGCAATAGAGGAGAGGGTGCCTGAACTGGCCTTCTCCTGTAATCAGATTGGTGATTACCCTAATTGTCATCAAAGAACCTTCATCCAGTAAGTGATGGAAGCAGATGCAGAGATCTACAGCCAAGCACCAGGCCAAGCTCCTGGAGTCCAGTTGACAAGAAGGAGAAGGGATTATGTGAGCAAGGGGCGGGGAGGTCAACATCATGATGGGGAAAACCACAGAGACAGCTGACCCAAGCTCATGGGAGCTCACAGACTCTAGATCTACAGCTAGGGAGCCTGCATGGGACTGACCTAGGCCCTCTGCATGTGGGTGACAATTGTATAGCTTGGTTTGTTTGTGGGGCCCCTAGCAGTGGGACCAGAATCTGTCCCTGGTGCATGAGCTGGCTTTTTGGAACCCATTTCCTCTGGTGGGATGCCTCGATCAGCCTTGATACAGGGGGAGAAGCTTGGTCCTGCCTCAGCTTAATATGCCAGGCTTTGTTGACTCCCATGGCAGGCCTTACCCTTTCTGAGGAGTGGATGGGGGGGGGGGTAAGAATGAAGGTGGGGAGAGGGGATAGGAGGAGAGGAGGGAGGGGAGACTGTGGTTGGTATGTAAAATAAATTAAAAAAATAAAAAAAGGAAGAAATGCCCTCTAAGTGGTTCTTCACATGTCTTCTATGGTTTCATGTTCCAAGAGGATCACATGGCAGTCTACCAAAGCTCATTGGCTTCATGGAAACCCTGAATCAAAAGAGGGTCTAAGAAGATGTTTCCCAGTATAATGGCAGCTGTTAGCACTGGGCTGTGGAGCAGGAGGACTTTTACTTTCTTTGCAGTGTCTTTTTCCTTTATACTTCTTAGGGCCAGGTTGGGGTAGTGGCAAAGTGTGGGCTCTGGTGATGCCCTCTCTGGGCTTAGATAGCAGCTCTGCTACTTAGTAACTGCATGTCTTTGATACTGATTGGCCAACATGCCCTGTGGGTTAAAGGGCTCATCCTCATTCGAGATCCACAAGAACATCGTCTGAGGCTGTCCTTCTCTTCCCTGAAATAAAGACATCTATTCAGTCTTTGCTCCACTACTTTCTTCCCAGGACAAAGTTCTAATTAATCATCTTCGTTTATCCACTGTTTTAGTCACTGTTCTAATGCTGTGAAAAGACACCGGGACCAAGGCAACTCTTATCAAAGAAAACATTTAATTGGGGCTGGCTTACAGTGTCAGAGGTTTAGTCCATTGTCATCATGGCAGGAACATGGTGGCACATGTGGCACTGGAGCAGTAGCTGAGAGCTACATCCTGGTCCACAGGCTGAGATGACACTGGCTACAATCCACAGCCCCAGAGAAACTAGATAACAAGGAGGACCCTAAGAAGGCATGGATCGCCCTGGGAAGGGGAAATATATGAGATCTCAAAGCCCACCCCTAATGACACACCTCCTCCAACAAGGCCACACTCTTTAAATTCTTCTAATCTTTTCAAATAGCACCACTCCCCAATGACCAAGCATTCAAATATATGAGCCTGTGGGGGCCATTCTTATACAAACCACCATAACCATTAAAATAACCCAGTGAACAAACAAAAGCCATCTTAGTTCACCATTATTCTTTGCCTTGGTAAACCAAGCCTCCAGTTAAATTAGCCTCTTGAGGTCTGCATTTTCTTACTTGTAAAAGGCGTGACAAATAATAGCCCCTGCCTTATGCCATTGTTGGAGTTAGTGAGTATTAGCAAAATCTTCAGAATAGCGCCTGGCACACAGAAGCATTCAAAGAATGTCACATATTCTTAAAACTTTTCATATAGACTTTGATCGTTATATAGTGACTATTACTGTAAACAAAAATCAAGTTAAATATACAAACACTAAAATTTCAATATATAATTCTCGATATGTTTTTCAACTCAGTAAATTATTAAAGTTTTCCTTGTTATCATACCTCTCATAATTACTATGTGGAGGACTGCATTAAGTTTAGTAAAAACATATTTGAAATTTTAACGAGTATCTTAGATAAGTATATATGTATAGTTTATAATTTCTTGAAATTTCTATGCCACTCTTTAAAATAAAACAGAGTCAACATTTTTATTTCATACATTTAAAGGAAGAAAGATGTTCATCATATATTATCTTGAGATAATAGAATTTTGGATTTTTCTTTATATCTTTATGTATATTTAATATTTTTAAGTGATGGTGTATTACTTTTCTAATTAGTAAAACTATTATCTTTAAAGGTAAATGTATTTTTTTCAGGTCAGAATCCTTTCTGTACTGGGTAAGAAGAGAACAGAAAGGATTTGAGACTTCTGTGGCATGAGAGTTTGCTTTTGAAACATTCTGAAATTATATTTTTATTGGTTTTAACAAGATTTATAACCTACTCAAAAATGCAATAGAGTGGGCACCACAAGGCAAATTTGTTTGAAATCACCAGCCCCAACACATGAATACTCATGACATTCAGCACCATGTCCCTGTTGAAAATATTGTTTATAATCTGTGACAATGGATGTTGTACTAACAAGGTCAAGGTGTGCTTGCTACATGAAGAATAAGATGAAAATATTTCTAAAGTAGAGATGATGATTAATGATGAAGAAGAGGTGTTTTAATGAAACTGCCTTTTGTTATGTTAATAAAATCACAATCAAATACCAGCATGAACTTTAAGAATTGTTACATCAAACAGGGACATTAAGATCATGGAGGCTGGGTGGTGGTAGCCTATACCTTTAATCCCAGCACTTGGGAGGCAGAGACAGGCAGATCTGTGTCGGTTCAAGGTCAGCCTGATCTGCAGAGCAAGTTCCAGAATAGCCAGAGCTGTTACACAGAGAAATTGTCTCAAAAAAAAACAAAACAAAACAAAACAAAAAAAAACCCAAACCCAAAAAACAAAACAAAACAAAAAAACAAAGAAAAAAAAAACGTGGAGGATGAAGACTGGCAGATACCTTTTTGAATCCATATAGTACGGCCAAGCAGCACTGAGTAAATTATTTAATATCTGTGACCCTCCATTTCCCAGATCCTAATAAGTGCCTAGTAATGGTACCTGCGAGCCTCACTATAATAACTAACTGATGTGTAAATCCTAGGTGTTTATGCACTTGCTCTTTGTATTTGAAAAATAACTGTCATTTTCTGGTATGGTTTTGTTTTTGGTTTTGGTTTTTTTGTTTGTTTGTTTGTTTGTTTTCTTACTGATGTGAAAACTGCTTTCTGTGTACACCTGTTAGTTTTACCTCAGTCATCTGCTTTAGAACAACCGTCAGGGTAAGGAGGGTAGCCCAGTGGTCTAGAGCTTGTCTAGCATGAGAGATGACCTAGACTCCAGCCCCACTACCTCAAACACAGGAGACTGTTAAAGAGGCAGGAAACCGACTTTTAAAATGCTTCCAAAACGCATACTTTTCCTTTGAAGCCTCCAGACCTTGTGAGCTTTTCACGTAGAGGCTTGCCACACCAGCTCTGTGATCTCAAGCACGGGAGGAAAGCAGAGCAGAGGCTCTGTAACATCCCAACAGAAAGTCTTTTGTGCTTCCTGCTCAGTAATCTGAATTCCCTGCCCCACTATCTTCTAGTCTCTTACATCTGTGCCGGATTTCATTGACCTTGTATTTATTTATCACAGAGGTACTGAGGTAAATTCCTGGCCTGTTAAGAATTCTGCTTCCCTGCTCACACTCTGTGTCGTCCTTCAAGACCTCCGCAGATCTCAACATTAGCTTCAAAGACTGCCCAGGAGTTAAGAGACTGCATAAGAGTGTATCAGGGGTAGCCTATAATCCCAGCACTCAGGAGGCTAAGGCTGGTGGGTGGTGAGTTTATAGTTAGTCTGGGCTGTTTATCAAATTTGAGATTAGTGTAAGCTACATAGCAAGACCCTTTCTCAAAACACAAAGCAGCCGGGCGGTGGTGGCGCACGCCTTTAATCCCAGCACTCGGGAGGCAGAGCCAGGCGGATCTCTGTGAGTTCAAGGCCAGCCTGGGCTACCAAGTGAGTTCCAGGAAAGGCGCAAAGCTACACAGAGAGACCCTGTCTCGAAAAACCAAAAAAAAACCAAAAAAAAAAAAAAAAAAAAAAAAAAAAAAAAAAAACCACAAAGCAAAGCTAAGTTTATTAGGTCACCTAAGATTTTTAGCCAATCCTCACAAAACAGCTACCCTCAAGGAGAAAGTCTATATTCATAGTTCTGCCCACCCAACTCCTACAGGAAGACTTCTTTAGAATGACAAAACATCCTCCAGTATAGATCCAGCGAGAAAGTGGGCCACTTCTATCCTTAGCCCTTTACATACCTAGTTTAAAGTGAACGAACATCGAGGCTTCAGCTATACAGAGCCTTCCACTCTGCTATGACATCCCCATGGCCAACAGCATCTCTCTGAGGTCTTCTCATCTGAAAAGGGGGTCAGCACTCCTGAGCTACTTATGCAATTCAATGTCCCCCCCCCCCTTCATTGCTATTGTTGGCATTTTCTATTTGGAAAGATCTCAAGATCATCTGTAAACTTGGTGAATTAAATTCTTCTCTTGTTGCTAAGACAAAATACTCGACAAGAATCATGGTAAGGATGGAAGAAGGATTTATTTTGCCCAGAGCCCAAGGACATAGTCCATCCTGTCAGGGAGGTCATGGCGTGCAGCTGCTCACATTCCATTCATAATCAGGAAGCAATGAAAATGGATGCCCATGTCCATCTCATTTCGTCCTTTTTATTCCATCCAGGATCCCAGTCAGTGGAATGGCACCACCCACAGATAAGGTGGGTCCTCCCGCCTCGGTTAACCTAACTAGATAGTCCTCACAGGGCTACCCAGATGTTGACAGTCAGTACTAAATACTGTACCTGGTGTCCTGTCTCCCAGATTACATCCAAAAGTTTTAAATCCACGTGTCCCAGCAGAGAGGGACCTCTGAACCCTATTTCCTATAGTTCTTCACACTAAGCTGCTTAATTTGTATACTTTATATCTTTCCTCTTAATCCAGTTTCCTCTCCATATTATTTAAATATTGTCACTCCAATGGTGACACAGTCTTTAAAATGGCTATTTAACAGTAGGAAAAACCTTTACATAGGAGGACTTGTTTTGCTCTGTTTGAGACAGGGTTTCATGTAGCCCAGGCTGACCTTGAACTCACTATGTAGCTAAAGATGATTGTGGCTCTCCTGCTTCCACTCTCAGAGTGTTGAGGTTGGGAAGGCCTTACGTTCATGAATTTCATTGGCTGGCTCCTCCTCTGACATACGGGTCGTTATTTCCCCAAGTGTTCATGGTATTTCTGTATAAACTTCTCTCACACGCTAAGGTGCCTCCCCGTCCCCGTAGGTCATTTGCATATTTTTCAGTGACCCTGCCCTTTAACTGCAGGCTCGGCTAGTTTGTCCAGCACTCTGCAATGCTGTCTGCGAGCCTCCCCAGCCATCCCTGCCTTTCTTAGAGTTCAGATAGGTGATCTCTCAGCCCACTGGAGAGTTTGCCCTAACAGCTTGTACAAGCATTTGCTGTTTTATCTTTCATATATATATATATATATTTAAGCCTAGATACATCAAGTTATGCGACTCCTCTCTTCCTCTCTTTCTGATAATATTAAATAGGTCATGAGTACCTCTTACTATTTAATCATAAGAAGTAGATCCCCTCAGCACTATAAAGTGCTTTGTGATTTTCAGATATTTTCAACTTTTTATTGGGTACAATAATATCAATTTCTATGAATCAAATGGAAATTTTTCTAAAAACCACTGAAAAAAATCAGTTAATTTTATAAAGTGTGTAATTTAAGCTAAGAACTGTGCTTCTTTAGTAAAGACGGAGAGAAGAACAGCCCCTTTATTCTGCTCACTCCTTTGCCCCTTTCCCAGAATCCTCTGTGCTTGCCTGCAGTTCCCCTTGTCTTCTGCTCTACATAGAGATGCTCTTCCTGGCTTGATGTTCCCTGCATCCTGCCTCTCTAGCACTTTCCATTAAACACCTTCCATGACTAACTTTTTCTGAAAGAAAAGTAAAACAATATTGTAATCAGCACGTAATACCTTGTGTTTATTGGATGGCTACTACTACATTCCAAAGATTATGCTAAATATTCTATGTGTATTTTCCTAACAGGATAGGTGTTATATAATCACCTCATATTTAATTTTGTTTATTTTAAAGGTCCTCACCCCCAGGAAAACACTGTCTACTTTCTGTCTCTGTGGATTAAATTGTGTTCTCTAGAGTTTTGTACAAGTAGCATCATACCAAATATCTCTCTTATAGTTAGCTTCATGCAGTATAATTGTTAGGATCCATTCATACTATTGCACATTTCTGTCGTTAACTTTTCCATTATATGGATTTGCCATGATTTCTTTATCTGTTAATCTGTTGGTGAGCAGCTAGTGACATTCAGTTTGGAATTATTGTAGACAATGCTGCTGTGAACACTGATGTATGCATCTTTGTAGGCATATGTACTTCATTGTCTCTTGCATACTACCACAGGTGAAATGGCAGATCACATGTAGATGTATGCTTAGCATTTCAAGAAACTGCCAAGCTGTTGAACAAGGTAGTTGAACATTTTGCATCCCCACCTACAGTGTATTCATCCCTGTTTATAAGGGAAGAAATGGAGTGTAAGCAGAAAGTTGTCATGTGCCTAAGGGCAGCTAGATTTGAGCTTCAACCTGCCTAATTCCCAAACTTTGACTTTGGCCTCTCTGCTCTTCAGCTACTTAGTAAGAAATAGATAAGGCATTTCTAGAAGTCTGGGTAACTGGGTTTGGATGCTGTTTTTTTCTGGTCTGGCTCTGTTATAGCCAGCTGCCTGACAAAGAGAATTTACCTGTGAGGGCCTGTTTATTTGTTCGAGAACACAGTAGATTACAAGACCTTCATGTCCTTTAGTCCTGTGGTTCTATTTATGTAAATATTTACTGTCCCCTAAATGGTCACCAATGGCATGACACTATAGTGACAGATATTAAAATAAGTTTAAAGTAAAATTTAAACATAAGGAGAATGGTTTGATGTTGTTAGGAACAATTCTTTCCCACAGGAAATAAATATTTCTTCTATTTTCTACTAAATAATATATAAAATTAGTAATTAAAATTATTAGATAAATAGTTACAGAGCCCAAACTAAAAAAGAAAAAATTAAAAACAAAAACTTAAAATGGAGATTCTCAGTAGGTGGGGTAGCCCCCACATCCGGGTATGATGACAATCATGCCCATCAACAGATCTTATTCATCCTGTTGAGTGATGGGTATGCATATTCATTCCCAGGCTTAACGCTGAAAAACAACATCTTTGACCAAAACAGAACACGCATTCTCGATATTCAGAGAGATTTAGTGGGGAAAATCAACACTATGTCAAGATCTAAATTTGCCTGTTAGACTTGAGTTTATTCACATGAACTGTTGGGTTTCCTGGCATGTCCTGTGCGATAATGATTCAGCCTTCTTCTGTCTCCATTTATAATGGAGACTGGGCTAGCTACCTTCCAATCCTGCCCAACCCTCCCCCCGACCCCCCCCCCCCCCCCGTGTCCTCCCCACTGCTATTCCTCTCCACCTTTTCTTCCCTGCTCCCACGCTCTAAAGCTGAAATTTGCTGGCTCAATCTCTGGGGCTGTTCCTGAGCAGGAGCACATGGTGATCTGAGGGTGCCGATGAGAATTTCTCCCATGCTCTGGCTTGGGCGCCTCTTTTCTCCCAGGAACCATGCCATTCTTCCGTTCCACTCCACGCCAGTTCTTACTGGGTTCTTCTGAATCCATTGTGTTTTGTTCTTCCTTTGTTCTGTCTTTTTTTTTTTTATTTCTCTGGAGTTTTGCTGTTTTCCGTTTTTAATACAGCGTCTCTGGAACTCACTCTGTAAGCCATGAATCTGTGGTACTCCTCCGGTCTGTCTCCTGAGGGCTGTGCTTACAGGTGTGTACCACTGGACCCCTTTGGGTCCTATTTTCTTTCTTTTCCTTTAACCCCAGGTGAAATTCCGGTTCTCCTTTCATGGTTTGTGCTTGGGTAACTCACTATGAGTTTTCTGTTTTCTTAACCTTGTCTGGGTATATTTGTGTGGTCATTTCATCTGAGTCTCTTCTTTCAAACTACGTAGAAGGGATTTTATTTCTTCCTGTAAATTCCATTGATTTACCATTTCTTATTTAAATCCTATTGGATTGGAACTCAAAAACCCCATTTGGAAGATGACTGTGACATCAGCCAGTGAATACATATTTAGCATCTTGCGCTATACTTAGAATTAGACTAAGAGCCATGAGAGGTGCCAGTCACTTTTACCACATTCTCACCCTTGAGGAGTTTATGATCAACACATTAAACATTAACATGCAATGTGAAACTTTAAATGTTAAGTTAGATAAGGTGGGCCATGAATGAGACAGGTGTGATGTGAGATAAAATTGTCACAGGAAATGCTCATTCTCAGGATATGACATACTTCTTGTAATTTTTTTTTTTTCTGAGACAGGGTTTCTCTATGTACCCCCAGTTGTCCTGGAACTCACTCTGTAGACCAGGCTGGCCTTGAACGCCCAGAGATCCACCTGCGTCTGCCTCCTGAGTGCTAGGATTAAAGGTGTGCCCCAACACTGCCTAGCTGTGGCTACTTCTTGTATTTTTTTTTTTTTTTTTTTGGTTTTTCGAGACAGGGTTCTTGTAATTTTAAAATAACTTCTTGAATCAGAAATGTTTTTGTTTATTAGACTTGCTAAGTAGATCATTCTGAACTAGAAAGTACTCGTGAAGTTTCCACCATGGAAACTCTGACCCTGTGAAGTGTGTCCAGTGGTACCTGATACACAAATGTCATGGGGGCCAAGAAGTCATTCTTGTGTATGAAAGGGCAATTTATCCATCCTGTCAGGGGAAGGTGTTGATCAGTCTGGAATTATCTACCATTCCCAGTTACTGCTAGAGCAGGGAATCAGTCAACTGCTGTGACTTCCTGTCAGTGGTATTCTATAGACTTGGTATGCAGTAAATAAAACCCAGCTTCACTCATCTGTACATTTCCCCCCTTGGTCCAGAGACAAAGCTCTAGGGATGGGAGCATGGGAAAGACATAACTATACTTAAGCCTACTTTGATTATTTCAACTCAAGTCACTATATTAAAAGCTTGATTCTTAGCCATGCATGGCGGTACATACCTTTAACACCAGCATTCCTGGAGGTAGAGGCAGATGGATCTCTATGAGTTTGAGACCAGCCTGGTCTACAGAGTGAGTTCCAGGACAGCTAGGGCTACACAGAGAGATCCTGTCTCAAACCCCTCCCCCTACAAAAAAGAAAAAGAAAAAATTTTTTAAAAAGCTTGATTCTCAAGCTTACCCATTTGATGAGTCAACTATAATTTGAAAAAGAAAGACACCTGAATGTGAAGAGAGTGTTGCTTCTCTCTGCAGACACACATACAGTAGGGATGTCATATCCAGGAAGGCTTTGGTACTGCTTGAGGGCCTGGTCTTCAAACTTGAACAGAATTCAGATGTGCAAAGGAGGAAGGCTTAAGGGGGAAGCAGCATTATAAAAAGCAGGGAAGTGGGAAGGGGCTAGCAATGGCACCAGCTGAGTTAGAGACAGTTTGATTGACAGCCAAGTACATTTTGACCTGTACCAAATAATACTGGGCAAGTGAGATGAGGACAAACCACTGTAGTTTTTTGTTTGTTTGTTTGTTTGTTTGCTTTTGTTCTTACTCTTTGGGGGCCTGCCACCCACCTCCTAAATAAATACATGGAGACTTATTCTTACTTATGAATGCCCAGCCTTAGCTTAGCTTGTTTCTAGCCAGCTTTTCTAACTTAAATTATCCAGTTTCTCTTTAACTACATTTGCCTCTGGGCTTTTTACCTTTCTTTATTCTATATATTTTTCTTTCCTTCTTACTTCATGGGTGGCTGAGTGGCTGGGAGGCTGGCCCTTGGTGTCTTCCTTTCCTCCTTTTCTCACTCCTCATGCTTTCTCGAGCCTAGATTTCTTTTATTTATTCTCTCTTCCTGGCAGCCCTACCTAACCCTCTCTCCTGCCTAGCTATTGGCCGTTCCACTTTTTATTAGACCAAATTACACAGCTTTATGAGTTAAACAAATATAACATAAGAATGCAGCAATCTTTGTATAAAAAAACGCCACAGCACAAACTAATGTACATCTTAAGCTAATAATCCACAACAAACCACCTTCCTATAACCATGTTGACAGATGAGAACAGAACAATAGAGTTTCAAATTTTGTTGAGCAAAGTCATAGTTGATTAAAAATTACTGACATGTTTAACATTCAGTGCTTCAATAGGAGACAGGATCCTGTGGAATTTCAGAACTGATTTTTGAGGCCCTTGTTGCAATAGATGTATGAAAGAGGAAGCTCAGAAGTACATTCTCAGTTTAAATCAAGGACGGGGGTAAGTCTGTTAATGAGTCAACTTAAGTATGCAGTTATGGCAACAATCATATCATTCATATGCTTCCTTTCCCAAAGGGGAAGACAGCAAAACAATGATTTCCTCTCCCTGAGCAGGCGCTTGCTTCCTCTGGGGACTGTGGAAATGAAGGAAGAGTATGCCAGCCATTACAGGCACTTCGGAAAGGAAGTTCCTTGGGATAAGAAATAATGCTGTGTACGGATAGGAATTTCTAATGTTTCAGGCCCCGTGGTGGCTGCTACATTCTGTGATCTTCCCTCCACTCCTCTCTGATCTTCAGTTCCAAATGAGGAAAAGCAGGCCTGAAACTCACCAGCCATTAACAGCTGCTGCAGAAATGTCCTTTAAATGCTTTATTCAGGGCAGCGACAATTACCGGAGCACTTTGCTAATAAACGCCTGGTGAGTCTAATCTCTAGATATCAAAGAATTAAAGAAAAATGCCTGGAAACTGGATAGCAAATTAGCAGCCTCCGTTAGTGAAGCAGCAGATGAGTGCTTTTCACATTAAGGCACCAGCATGATGATATAGCACTCAGTTCAGAGCAGTGGGCTTGAGTCCTGACTTAGCAGAACCAAAGGTCTACTTGCTAAAGAATTACTCCGAGCCGTGTGAATTTCCAAGTCAGCACCATTCTTTTCCTATAAAACTATCTTACATGCATCACGCCAATGTGAGAAGCAGATGAGATAATTATGCGAAGGTGCTTTGTAAACTGAAAAGCTAGATACTGCTCAAGAAATTGTTACTTTCATTCAGTGATTCTTAAGAGACACGCTGGAGGGTCATTTGTAGGACAATAGTCTCAAATTATATAAAAATGCACTTATCCTTAAGAACTAAAAGTATGAGTAAGATTTTTGAAATGTCATTTGCTGTGAAACTGGCCTAGTCCCACAGTGAGCTGAGGTGCTAACAAAAATGAGATACAGTCAAATAGTATCATTCCATTACTTCTTTAAAAACTTTAAAAATCATACATATATATTTGCATTTGTGTAGGTGTGTGTATGAGCACACATAAACATCAAAGGACAGCTTGTGAGAGTTAGTTCTTACCTTCTACTATGTAGGTATATTGCTGGGGATTGAACTTAGGTTGTTAGGCTTGGCAGCAAGCCTTGTACCTGCTGAGCCATGGTGTTGGCCCATTACTTCATGTTTAAGAGCACTGGCTTCCAACTGTATCTGTATACAGGTATGGTTTAAAAATAGCCACTGAAACTTTGGTGTGGTGAAATAAACCCTGATATAATTCGTTTAAGTGAATTATAATATGTATAATCTCACAGAATTGTATGTGGCCAATCCGAAAAATGAAATAAACTTTATAAATACTAACATGGAAAGATGGCAAAGAGATTTTAAATGATAGTCACAATATTTTTAAAAAAGCCTATAATATATGATTAGTATATTTCTAAGACCTGTCTAATGATGGTCAATGAACTATTCAATAAAAAATTGTCTTTATATTGAATGTGATAGACCTCAGGAAAACATTCAGGAATTATATTATTTCATTCTTTTGTTTATTTTGTTGGTTTGGTTTGGTTTTTCGAGATAGTTTTTCTGTTTAACAGTCCTGGCTGTCTTGGAACTCGATTTGTAGACCAGGCTGTCCTCGAACTCACTATTTTATCCTTACCAATGGCTGTCCATGAAAGAGTTTAATTTTCTACAGTTTAACATTTAAATTTTCTTTCTTATTTAAATTTTGTTATTGTTGTATATGCATGTGTACATGGTGTGTGTGTGTGTGTGTGTGTGTGTGTGTGTGTGTGTATACCACAGTAAAGGTCTGAAAGTCAGAGGACAATTTTGTAGAGTCAGTTCTCTCCTTCCATCTTTACATGGGTTCCAGGGATCGAACTCAGGTCTCCAGGCTTGAGCAGCAAGCACCTTTATTTGCCATTTAAACCTTGCTTTAATTTCTTATAATGAGCTTATACTACATTAATAAACATATTACGTCAAGGTTTATGTGACTAAAACACTTCAAACGAATCGCGAGCTCACTAATGAGCAGGTTGATTGAAAACTGGGAAAGAAACACTGAAGGTTTGAGTTGTTAAAGCCAAATGAAGTTTTGGTTCGTCTTGCTAAAGTTGGTTTGCAATTGTAGGGCTTGAAAAAAATGACTCAAAATATTGATCTCGCTGCTCAGATGCACCAGGCAATAAGTTCAAAATAAAGGCAGTGTCTCTGTGGGGCTGAAGCAACTCTTCCTTCTAACATAAGCTGAAACAAAGATGAGTTTTATCCTCCTGTAAGATTTTTAGCCTTTGTTTGTGACCAATAAATCAAAAGTCCACATGTTTGCTGAATGCACTCCAAGCCCCAGAGAAAAATCAGCGCAAATGGCTCGAACATAGTTGAACAAGGTCAACTTGACTTGCACAAAAGGATGTACTGGTAATGGCTGGAGTTAGCGTTGGTGTTTACTGTGGAGAACAACACACAAAAGGTGCAGACTGTTTGTACAAGAGGTGTTAAAAGATCCATTTCAAAAGAGAGTGGTTATTGTTCCTCTACTTAATTTCCTTCATCCAGTCTCACCAGTCTTGCTGAAATGCTTGATATTTATATGTGTCTATATGGGGAGAGAAAGCTATGAGGTTATTAAAGTCATATATAATGCTGCTACCTAGTCATATGTAAAATGAACTTTCTACCAGAATTTAAAAAGACAGGGGAAAAAAAAACAAACAAACAAGAATTAAAGGGGGCTGGAGAGATGGCTCAGCAGTTAACAGCACTGGCTGCTCTTCCAGAGGACCTGGCTTTGATTCCCAGCACACACAAGGGGGCTCACAACCATCTGTAACCCCAGTTCTAGGGCATCTCACACCCTACCCTCTTCTGCCCTCTGTAAGCAGTGGGCATGCACGTGGTTCACAGACATATACATAAAATAAACAAATAATTTTTAAGTAAGTGCAGGAGGCTGGCTCCCACTTTTTCCCAGGGTATTCTTGAGGAGAGAGGGATAAGAAATATTTAGATAGAAAGATAGTGTGGAGAAGACAGACAGAAACATAGGATAGATTTGGGAGGACCTGAATCAACATCCACTGGCCTCTTCAGTCTCTTTAAAGGGGCTTTTTATAGGAATGCCAAGGGCAAAAGACCTCCCCCTAACACAGCCAAGTGCAGACCCTTCCAAACACCTGGTAACCACACACATGGTCAAGCCATCCCCTAATGCAGTCCTGCTGGGTCAAGCAAGCTTGGATCTCACTAGTAAACCTCTGTGGGCCCCCACAAGCAAGTAAGGCAGGCACAGTGTCACGTGCCTGTATTCTACACTCCAGACATAGAGGTAGGACGATGAGCTCAGGAGTTTGAGATCAATCTGGGCAATGTAGTTAGACTCCATCTCAAACATACACATAAAAACCAAGACAATAACACAAAACTACAGGGTTTCTTTCCACCTCAAAGGAGACATACGAAAGAAAAATCTATTATATTTGCAAAAAAAGTTTTGTTCTGTATTAACTCAAGCCTGAATGTAACATCAGAAAGGCTATTGGCATCCTGTGATTTTCCAGTTGTTTGAGCTTCCTCGATAGGCTCCACACGCCCATTATTGATAAGCATTCACAATATAAAGAGCCCTTAGGGATTAGAAAGTAAGATTCTCTAAGTCTATTGTGTCCCCTGTGGCATTATCTTGAGGGAATACGGGGTGAATACAGATGGACTAAATGATATCCCTTCTGGAAACAATAAAGATTGAGATTTTAAAAAGCAAGTTTATATTCTCTGTTAAATATTTACCACAGGTTCCTAGTTGGGCCTAGAGAATCTTTGGTCCAGAGTCTGTTGTGTTTATAATAGATGGTGAACACCAATATGTTTATAATTTCAATATGTTGACAAATGACAATTTCCAAACCCTGATTCCAAAATACTTTGTGAAATGAGCTCTTACTATCTTTAGTTATTGTGCAAAACAGTGGGTTTAATTATTATTACTATTTTTGTGTATCTATACCATCATACCCTGCTCCTGCTGGTCATTTGTCTACCCCCAAATAGTAAAGGTCCTGTCTTTCTACCCTGTCCTCCCTAGTGCTGGGATTACAGGTGTGAACCACCACTCCTGGCTCTCAGTATCCCTTTCACTTGAATTTTCTTGATGGCTAAGGATGCTGAATATTTTTCCATGTACTTATTGGCCATTTGTACTTTGTCTTTTGAGACTATTTAATTAATTTTGATATTTGTTGATTGAATATTTAAGTTTTTTAGTATCTATATGTTCTAGAGATTAATCGCTTGTCAGATATACTCCTGGAAAGAGACTTTTTCATTCTACAGGCTTCACCTGTGTCCTTGGCTAGGCAGAGGAGTTTTAATTTCCTGCCGTCCCATTGGTCAGTTCTTTCTGTGATTTCCTGAGTGGCTGGCATCCTTTTCTGAAAGTCTTTGCCTGTGCCTATAACTTGAATTGTTTTCCCTTAGCAGTTTTAGAGTTTCGGGTCTTAACATTACTAAGAGCTTCGATCCATTTTGAATTGACATTTGTACAGGTGAGAGAGAGTGATCTAGCTTCATTATTCTACATACAGACCTCCAGTTTGCCTAGCATTATTTTGTGTACACACTGCGCGCACACACACACCCGCCTTTGTCAAACCTGGTGTTCACAGTTGTGTGCACTCATTTCTGCGACCTCTATCTGTTGTCTTCGTTTTTGTTACTACAGCTCTGTAATATAATTTGAAATCGAGGATTATGATATCTCCAGCATTGGTTCTTTTTGCTCAGGATTGCTTTGGCTAGTCAGGGTCTTTTGTCCTTCTGTATAAAATTCTGGACTATTTTTTTTTCCTAGTTCTGTGAAGAGTGTGATCGGGTTTTGATGGAGAGTGCATTGAATCTATAAGTTGCTTTCATAATAAAGCAATTTTTTTTGTTGTTGTTTTGGTTGTTAGAGGTAGGATTTCTCCTTGTAGCTTTGGAGCCTGTTCTGGAACTCACTTTGTAGACCAGGCTGGCCTGGAACTCACAGAGATTTACCTGGCTTTGCCTCCCGAGTGCTGGGATTAAAGGCGTGCGCCACCACCGCCTGGCTAATAAGGCTATTTTCAACTGTTGATTCTGCCATTCCATGCTCATGGGAGGTAAAAAGAGCTTGTAAAAAAATCAATAAATTATCAAAAATAGCATAATCTTCAATACTGTTTTAATTCAATATTATAAGTGGTCAGTGGCAGAAATTACATAAATCTGGGGTTTAGAAACTTAATTGATAATGATTCTTATGAGACCTATGGCATGTTAGAACTATATCAGTTTCCAACGAATTTTAATCAAAAGATAATTCCACAAAATTGCCTTTATCTTATTTTAATCGTGAGATTTAAGCTGTTTTGCAAATGGATTTGTTTCTACATGCATAATTGAGCTGTAGTTTTTTACTCTTCATTTTTTTTTCAGCTAAAATCTAGTCTGTGTGTATCTCATTATTGTTATAATATAAACAGTAGTTTTCTCTTCATACAAATCATAATGACAGAAATGACAGGAAATAGAAAACAAAATGCTATTATGTGCTTTATAAGCATAATACATAAGATATGAGTCAAATAGTAAAAAAGAAATCAAATGTCAATTTCATGAAACTCATAAAAACTTATATCTCAGAAGATTTTAGGATAAATGAGAAATAAATGTAAATACCATCACAGTTATAAGTGTTAGAATGGATCACAAATATTCTGTGCTCTAAAGACTATAATTCCTTGGAATAAATACAGTTAAGTCATTCCATATTTTTGTGCACTTAGTATTTCAAATAAGAAGTCTTTAAAAATGGGGTCGGGGACTCTTGGTTCCTTCGGAGATGTCTTGGGTTCGATCTGTTCCCGAGATCCCGAGCCCTGGGGATCAGGACGTGTTTGACGAGGAAGCGGACGAGACTCTGTTAGTGCAGCGGGAATGGCAGGGCCACATGCGGAGGCGAATCCAAGAAGGCTACAGAGATGGGATAGATGCTGGCAAAGCAGTCACTCTTCAACAGGGCTTCAATCAAGGTTACAAAGAAGGTGCAGAAGTCATTATAAACTATGGACTACTCAGGGGAACACTGAGTGCTTTGCTCTCCTGGTGTCACCTTCATGGCAATAGTTCAGCTTTGATCAGCAAAATAAATAATCTTCTGGATGCAGTTGGCCAATGCGAAGAGTGTGTGCTCAAACGTCTGAAATCAGTCACGTCACAGCCTCAAGTTACAGATTTATTGGACTCCATTGAGGATATGGACCTTTGTCATGGAGTTCCAGCTGAGAAAAAGATTGATGAAGCTAAAGATGAAAGACTCTGTGAAAATAGTGCTGAGTTGAACAGAACCTCTGACGAGAGTCCTAGCAGGACAGACTGTTCACTTTCCGAATGGTGCAGAACACAAGAGCACACACTCTTGGAAAAACCAAGCCTCACTTGGATTCTGGACCAGACCGCCAACTTAGTGAAACAACTGGGAGTATCAGTGGACGTATTGCAGCACCTGAGACAGCTATAAAATTATCTCCCTTCTGTAGTGGAAGTAATGCTCCGAATATTCCTCAGAGCATTGTGTTTCTAGATAAGGGGACCATTGGTTGAGCACATCTCCTGTACTTACCCTTATGGAGGTATGAAGGGTCTTCAGTGTTAACACTAGTAAAGGGAATATAAGCCTTAAAAAAAAAAAAAAAAAAAAAAAAGAAGTCTTTAAAAATGGCTGTTTCCAGGCAGGGTGGTGCATTTCTTTAGTCCTATCACTGGGTGGAGGGTCAGAAGCAGGTGGATCTCTATGAGTTCAAAACCAGTCTGGTCTACATAGTGAAACTCTATCTCAAATACTCAAAATAAATAAATAAATAAATATAAGTATTAGTGATCCTGTGCTTCTAGGACTTTCATGTTAAGCATGCCTGACCAACTATTAGAATAAAGAAACTTCAAATAAAAGAAATTCATTTAAATATGAATGTTTCTGTTGAAACATAGTTCAACAAATACTTGTTGTTTATTGACTTTAATGCAGAGATGCATACAGGAATAAAATACAGATTCTATGATCAGGTATTCCTGTCAAGTAGATGATCACAGCTCTGATTCACAAATAATCGCAATGCAACATGGACCAGTGCGATTATAGACAATGAGTAAGCTATGGCCGTGGGAGAGGAAGAATTTAACTCTATACTTGACCAAAGGTCAAGTATACACTGGATTTTGAAGGATGACTGCAATGCAACATGAAGACAAGGCAGGACTGGGTAGCTTCTTCTCATCTTGTGTGTGTGTGTGTGTGTGTGTGTGTGTGTGTGTGTACACATGTGTATGAGTGACTGTGAGTGTGTGTGTGTTGGCATGTGTATGCCATGGTGTGTGTGTGTGGAGGTCAGAGGAAAACTTCATGGAGCTGATTCTCTTCTTCATCTTCATGTGGATTCTGGGGCTCACACTTGAACTCAGGTTGTCAGGATCGAACAGCAAGTACTTTACCAGTGCTGAGCCGTCTCACTGGCCTTCTTATTTTAAATTTAAAAATATGTTTTATCCTTACATTAAAACTGCACATTAGATGTTGTTTTCCTAATTCTTTATTCATAAATAAAATATACTCTAATCCCACAATATTTTTTCAAAGAACTAATAATTAAAGCCCTGAAAAGAACCCACATTGCTGTATGTGTTAGTTGTCTTTTGCTCTGAAAAATATCTGAGATAATGTATGAGAATGAAGGATTTGTTTTTGTTCATATCCTAGACCATGGTTGTTTGGCTCCATGACTTTAGGTCCATAAGCCATGGTGATAGTACATAGCAAAGAAGGTCGGTTTACTTCAGAGTGTCCTGGAGGCAAAAAAGGAGGAAGAAGAGAAGACCAAGGTTCCCAGGTCCCCTTCAAGGGCACACCCACAATGACCCAAATTCTTTTCACTAAGCCCCATCTCCTAAAGCTTCCGCTATCTCCCCAAAGCAGTGCAAGCCTTCAACACATGGACTGCTGGAGGAGACTCTGGATTCAAACTCTTGCACCTTAGTATAAAAATCAGTTACTCCAAATAATTTTGATTAATAAAATAGACTAAGATCTGCATATTTGAAATTTCATCAAGAAGTTGATCATAACTAAGGCCTTTCTTGTCTCGAATGCCACCATGTTCCCCAGAGTGACACAGGGAAATGAGGCCATAGATTCTGACCCAGACACACTGTTTACCTCCTGTGTTATCTAGGGCAGTTGCTTCATCTCTTTGCCCTTTGGTTTCCTTGTCTGTGAGCAGGAATGATAAAACCAGCAGTTCATGCTCTGTACAGTGGTTGGTAAGACTAAATGAGCCAGCAAAACACACTAGCACTGCTTCTAAAAGCTTTAAATATTAGATGTTATTATTATTTCTTTGAAATATTTAAATTATAGGGCAAATGATAGCTGCCTACTTCAACTACAACAGATAGCTGATTCAAAATCAACCTACTTTATTGGAGGAACTGACTTTTTTTCCTTGAGAAAGGTCCGAAGAAGAAACTCTGGGACCATCACCCTGGTCTCCAGCCAATGATTCTAAATGTATGTGAGTTGAATCTATCCCACAGGAAACAGGAAACATGGTGGATGAATCAAGAGGAAGGAAGAGAGTCTACCTGTCTCAGTCCATTCTATGTTGCTACAACAAAATACCGGAGGCTTGTATTTTATAAAGAAATGTGGCTTTTTTAGCCCACAATATTGGAGCCTTAAAAATCAAGATTGTGCAACCCAATCTGCTTGACCATATCAAAATATGGTAAATGGTGTCATATGGCAGAAGCACATGCCAAGAGATTGAGAGAGGCCAAAACTACTTGTTTATAATGCCTATCTTTGTGGGAGCTAATCCAGACCGTGAGATCTGACCCACTCCCGTGAGACAGCATTAGTTCACTCATGAGGATGAAGTCCCCATGGCCTAATGACTTTCAGCTAGTCTCCAGCTTTTAAACGGTACCACCCCACTAGGGATCAAGCTTCAATCACATGATCTCTTAAGGGATAAAACAAATCTAAGCCACTTACAGTCTTTTGTCCGGAAATATGAAGGAGTTGTTTCATGAAGTCACTTGATCCTGGAAGGCAAGTTTCCCACGTTAGATATAAACTAGAAGCCGGTTAAATTCTAATGCATTTTCCCAGGGTGATGGAAGGTGAACACAACCACTTTAGAAGCAGTCAGTAGGAGTGCTGTAGGGAGTATGGGGAAATGGCTCCATGGAGGATGCCTGTTCTTCAAACGTAAGGACCTGAGTTCTAACCCAGCTCCCGTGAGAAAAAGCTGGGTATGTACCTGTAATCCCCACACTGGAAGAGTGGAAACAGGAGGGTATCAGGGCTTGATGGCCAGTCTAGTCAAATCAGTGACCTCTAGGTTCTACAAGAGACCTTGCCTCAAAAAATTAGATGGAGTAGCAGTAAAAGGCTGATAACATCAACCCCTGGCCTTCACATGTGCGCTTCCATGTGCACGTACACACACTCAACAACACACACAAGCTTTTCACAGTGAAACATTCCATAAACAACTCTCAGGTTTAGAATCCTGAGGTGTAACTATCACATAGCAAAATGTCTGGCAGGATTCTCCAGGAGACATGTCACCATCATGCCCAGGGGTCCAGTCACTGACCTTGAGGCATTACTGACATGGAGGATTTGTTGGCACAGTAAGAATGTTTTAGAGTTACACTCATATACGTATTTTCAATTTAATGTTTACCACCAATATATCCATAAACATGGTGGACCAGTTCTGAGTCTCAGCCATGGGCACAGTACACTCCTACTTCTTGAGTCATATTTCAGAATGAGAGTAATAGGTTGGATCTAGCGTGTGATACTTGTTCTACTTAAGAACTTTTCTAGGGCTGGAGAGATGGCTCAGTGGTTAAGAGCACTGACTGCTCTCCAGGAGGACCTGGGTTCAATCCCCAGCAACCACATGGCAGCTCACAACTGTCTGTAATTCTAGTTCCATGATACCCAACACCCTCACATAGACATACATGGAGGCAAAACACTAATGCACATTAAATAAAAGTATATAAATTATAAAAAAGAACTTTTCTGTATGTTGCCTTATTTTACCTTCAAATATCTTTCCTGTATGTTGCCTTATGTTATCTTCAAATATCTTTTCTGTGTGTTGCCTTATCTTATTTTGTGTCCTATTTGCACACTTTGCACAGAGGGGAACTGGGGTACACACTTGTACCTGAGCTGTATAATTTCACCCAGGAGGATGCAGGGCTCCTACCAAGATCTGACTTGTGTCCATAGCATGTACCGCTCACCCCTTACTACTGTGACCTTTGTTCCCCGAAGGCGAGAACTGGTCTTGTTATGAGGACCAGGCAGGAGGTAGAATGCATTGAAAGTGAACACAGAAATCGTAGGCCAACTCTTCCCAAAAGTTTTGGTGCCTGACTAGCTTCAATTTTGTTCTTCTCCTATGCTGTGGTTTCTTCTATGATTTACAGTACGAGCTTAATAAAGATATTGATTTTGTCATAACATTTTCTACTTACAAAATGAAATTTGATCATCTCATCTTGATTACACTCCCTAGTCTCCTAATTGCCCACTGATGTGTTGCTAGGTCCATTTCCTCTCCATTCCCTGTGTCCCCGTTGCTAGATGATACAAGCCATGTAAGTGACTTTAAATTTGCCAGCAGCCACATTTTAAAGGTGAGAAGAAATAGAAAAATAATTTTAGTAATATTTTTTATTTAATTATATACCCGAGTTCCTTAGGCACAAGATTTTGAGGCACAGTCACTGCAGTGTGTGCTGAGTGATGTCAGTGTGTCCAACTGTCATATAACATTAGAGGAAGCCATTCTGCTGCCCAAATAGATGCCAGTCTCTCCCCTCTTTCCCTCCTGAGCAGTGGCCTTCTCAGGCCAGCTTCAGAGTATCCTGGGAATATAGAGGTGATGTTCCCAACACTCTGTGCCAAATGTATCATATACATACAATATGGACTTGGATGGACTGACTATCACAACCTCTCGCCTCTAAAAACTTTCCTCAAGTTATGATGGCACCAGATGACCTTGAAATTCACATTTAACCCTAGCTTGTCAGGAACAGGATTTTCATGTAAGGTAACTGCAGTGTGTGCCAGGTTATGCGTCAGCCTGTTTGATTCTCGGTGACATTACAGCTTAAAGTCCTCCAGTCCAATGATTTCACTCTAGAGATGTAGAAATAGAATCTTGAGAAGCAAAGGGATATATAGCGAGAAACCATGAGAGTCTGCTTAAAGGGTAAAAGGAATTTATTAGGAAAGAAAACTCTAACTAGACAGGAGAATCTTTGCAGGGTGCTAGAAAGCTGAGGTAGAGTCCCACATTGTTCTAGCTCCTGAGTCAGTCTGCATCATCTAAGTCCCATGTATGTGCTTCTCGGGTCTTAAAGGTAGCCCCGAGGCCATGCCCCAGGGACACATACTTCAAAGTTATAGATAGAACAGTTACCTGCTACATTACATCTCCTGGGGCTGTACCTCAAGGTCATAGGTAGAACATATATCCACCACATTTCCCCCTTTTGTCTAAATAAGAAAGTTCTAATCTAATACAAGACTATATGCAATAGGAATGATTATCAAGTATTCTCCAGGAGAGGAGAAAGGTAATAACATAAACAAAACAGAAATACAACCAACAAGAACAACATCAAGCAAGAAACACACACTAAATGTTCAGAAATGTCCAGACCATAGGTAAATGGCATGATACAGAGATCATGCTGTCCTATCCTAAAGATTCTAACTTTAGTATCTAAAATGTTCTTAGCTAAGATATGAGAGGATTATAACTGTAACTATCTAGTCTTCAATCCCATCAAAGACCTGAGAAGAAAAATAATATTACCTGAGAAAACAGGAAGTGAGAGCAAGTAATTTCTGAAAAATTGCAAGAATAGACAGAGGCAGCTGGCAGCCTGGACAGTCATCCCAAGTTTCTCAGCACTATTGGGGTATCCATTTTAGACTACAGGCTTAGAAAATCTGGCAGACCATTATCAGAAGCAGGAATTTTGAAAGAACATCTTACCCTACTTCAAGGTCATAGGTAGAGCAGATATCCACTTCAGAGATATTCCAGGGTCATACAACCTAGTAATGCCTGTGTAGACTCAGAAACTGTATGTTACTGTGTCTTCTCCATGAACACACTGGGAAGGCAATGATCTGGAAGACATACCTCACTAAGGATAGAGAGTCTTCTAATGTGTTTCTGGAAACTAGTCATCTCCAGATCATATCTTCAAGCACAGCTATGGATTTGATCTAGAACTGTCCAATAGCGTAGTCATTGGCATACATGTATCTACTGAACACTGATAATAGGGCCACTCCAAATGATCAAAAATAGATAGGAATTCAAAGATGTAGGACCGCAACGGGGAGGTAAAATGCCTCACTCATTACATGCTTTCAGCACTACACTTTGAAATAACAACTTGGACATACTGGGTTAAATAAAGCATTGTTTTTATCTGTTTAATTTCTTTTTAAATGTAGTTACTAACAAATGTATCATTACTGGGTTATGTGTATACAATGTGTATATATATGCATGCATATGTGTGTGCCAGCGTGTGTGGGTATGCATGCACATAAGTGTGGAGGCCAGAAATCAATATTGGATGTCTCCCTCGATGGATAACTACTGTCTGAAAATATTATTTTCAATAAAATAAAAAAAAGATGTATTTTATGCATAGGAGCTTTTTACCTGCATGTATGTGTGTACACTGCATGTGTGCCTGGTGCCCTTGGAGGTCAGTGGAGGTGTCAGATCCCCTAGAAGTGGAGTTACAGATGGTTGTGAGATACCATGTGGGTGCTGGAAACCAAATCTTGCAAGAGCGGCAAGTGCTCTTATCATCCGAGTCAACTCTCCGGGTCTTTCCTTACTCCTTTGAGACAAGGTCTGTCAGTGATCCCAGAGTGCACAAATCTGACTAGAGTAGCTGGCCAGCAAGCTTCGGGGGTCCTCCTGTCTCCCCGACCCCCGGTACTGGGATTGAAGCTGAGCAAACTATGGGGCTTGCTTTTTGTTTTCCAATCAAGTTCAGGTCCTTCTGCCCAGGCAGCAAGCACTGTACACTGCACCGTTCCTAACAAAGGCGGAGCCCTACCACCATCTGTAAAATCGACTGGATGGCTGTAGCTGGAGAGCTTTCCTCCATGTCCTGCCAAGCCTCCCGTAGTCCCACAGTCCAGGCAGCAAGCACTGTATACTGCACTGTTCCTAACAACCATCGATGTGTGTGTGTGTGTGTGTGTGTATGTGTGTGTGTGTGTGTGTGTGTGTGTGTGTGTGTGTGTGGTGTGTAGAAGCAGAACTGTGATAGCAATGGTGGGAAGTAAGATGGGAAAGAGGAAAGGCACCCGATGGTAAGATGTCTCATGCCCCCCAGAGCA